>NW_016157196.1:416970-519902 GCF_001687245.7 Rhagoletis zephyria
GTTCTTGGTAGAGTACTCTAACTTGGTATGGAGATATATCAAACCAATCGAATACTCATGGAGAAAAATTTGGTTATTGGAAAAGGGGGCGTGGCAGCCTCCCATACAAACCGAATTTTCCTTATACTGCATATCCGGAAAAGTGTTCATGGATAGAGGTACTCAACTGGTATGCAGATATATGAAAGCCAATGCATACTCACTGGAGACAAATTATGGTTATCGTAAAAGGGGGCGGGGCACTTCCCTACAAATCCGAATTTTTCATCTGCATTCTCTTTGGAAGTGTTCATTGGTAGAGTACTCGAACCTGGTTATGGAGATATATACAAACCAATCGCACTACTCATGGAGAAAAATTTTGGTTATTGGAAAAGGAGGCGTGGCACCTTCCCATACAACCGAATTTTTCATACTGCATACTCTCTGGAAAGTGTTACTGATAGAGTACTGGAATTTGGCAATTAGGGTGTCCCTATCCAAAAAAAATTTTCTCTATTTTTTTCTTTTAGATCTTTTGGTATTTTTGTATAAAAATCTAATATATAAAAATATCGTGTCACGGTGTTTGTGGTCGAACTCCTCCGAAACGGCTTAACCGATTTGAATGAAATTTTTTATGTATATTTCGTAGGTATGACAATAGGGTGCAAAGTATGTTTCATACCGCTAAGTGAAGGGGGCGTGGCACCTCCCATACAAACCAAATTTTTCACACTTTATATCTCTGCGAGTGTTCATGGTAGAGTACTGGAACTTGGTATGTACAAGACATATAAAATCAATCGCATAGTCATGAAGAAAAATTTGGCTTATTGGAAAAAGGGGCGTGGCACCTCCCATACAAACCAAATTTTTCACACTTGCATATCTCTGCAAGTGTTCATGGTAGAGTACTGGAACTTGGTATGTACAAGACATATAAAATCAATCGCATAGTCATGAAGAAAAATTTGGCTTATTGGAAAAAGGGGCGTGGCACCTCCCATGCAAACCGAATATTTCACACTGCATATCTCTGGCCAAGTTAGAGTACTCTACCATGAACACTTCCAGAGATTTGCAGTATGAAAAAATCGGTTTGTATGGGAGGTGCCACGCCCCCTGAACCTAGCGGTATGAAATATACTTTACATCCGATTCTCATATCTACCAAATATACACAAAAAATTTCATAAAGATCGGTCCAGCCGTTTCCGAGGAGTTCGACCACTAACACCGTGACACGAGATTTTTATATATTAGATTTAGTTCTTGCAACAGAATTTTTCGAAAAAATTTGGCAGTAAATACAAGTGAAATAACGCTTAGTCGTCATAAAGATGCCTAAATAACGTAAAAAGTTTGAGTATTTAGGAGTGGCTTTTAACTATCAACTGATATCCAAATGCTAACCGGTTTAAGAATGAAAGAAAAACTTAAGCAGGGATCACACGATTTGTACATTTGTACATCTTGTAGGTCAGAAAGTGGTCTCGTTTAGAAATTTTTATCGAGAATGAGTTCAACTCAATAACAACTTTCCAAACAACGCCATTCTATAACTGTGAAAATATAAAAATCTGCGCAAATGTAGAAATCGATTGATCCCTGCTTTAGACCTTTTAAATGTTGTAAATGCCAACTTATAAAATTGAGGTAATCTGTGTGTATTTGCCAACTATGGCAATATTTTATAAAAGAATCGTACTAGTCCTGAATCGAGCAGAAAGGACGTTTAATAAGTAAAACGAATGTTTATTTTCAAAAATCGACTGAAAAGTGGTTGAGTTTCTCAACTTTTCACACTGTCGGCGGATGGTTCCGTGCACAGAAATCGACGCAAGTGGTCACAGCCATTGACCAAGGAGTGGCCAGAAGTAATTGTTTGAGATACGGTTCAAGCAGCTCACGACGTCCAGATATTTTTAACTATCTATCCTCTGGGTAGCGACCAAATACCCGTTAGGGAGCGAGCAAATGTGAGATGTCGAAAAACCACACGTACGCTGGATTTGCGTTCTCCTATTGAAAAGTCAAAAACAGCTTATGGCATAGAAGCGGGGACAATGAAAACATCCGATAAGGCGCCAGTTGGAGTATTCGAGAGAAAAATTATGCGCAAGATTTACGGGCATTTACGCATTGGCGACCCCGAGTACCGCAGACGATGGGACGATGAGCTGTACGAGCCTTACAACGACATGGACCTAGTGCAGCTAATTAAATTAGAGTGGCGTCGCTGGCTTGGCCGTTTCCTTCGAATGGACACCGACGCTCCAGCTCTGAAATTATTCAACTCAAAAAACCCGCTGGTAGTAGCAGAGGAAGAGGGAGGCCCGCTCCCACCGCAATGGAAAGGCCAAGTGGAGAAAGAGTTGACTTCACTTGGCATAGACAACTAGCGTGTTTGAAGACTTCGTAGCCGAGTATTGCCATACACCCTGGAGGACGAGCATCCAGCCACAATCCGTATCAAAGCGACTTTCTTCAAGATCTCGATTTCAAAGCCAAGGTGGGTAGTGAAGGGATCTTTGTTCACACTGTCGGAAAATTCTGTAGTAGGTTTAAGCATAAAAACATCCATGAAGCCACTTGGCTGTCTCCAGATCGAAAAACGAGAAACCAAAGCGATCATGTTGTCATAGACGGAAGACACGCTTCCGTTGTTTTAGATGTTCTCGATGCAGCCAAGATACGTACCCATTTCTGTGCACTAAAGAATGTGCGCCTAAAATGCAAGGAAAGATTAACGTCGAAAAGCTGCAATCACAACAGATGGCCAATGCATTCGCTACTCGACTCTCACACTTGTTCTCAGAGACCACTCTTCAACAAATCGACATACGCAAGCCGAATTTATGCAAGGTGGTGTTGTAAGATCAACTGATTTCTTCGCCTTACAGGTATTTTGTTTTTGCGTTAACTGATTTGACAGCACACCCATCAATGCAAAAACAAAATACATGTAAACTTTGGGGCGAATTGAGATTTGACATAGCACCCGTAATACAAGATACAGGTGGTTGGTGTTGTAATGTAAATTCGCCATCAAGACCACCTTGTATTAATTCGCCTTGGACATACGTGAGCAGTGGACACAAGTTTTCTAATCATTAAGTACTGCCGTCGAAGAAGTAGTCGGGTTCCAGCGACCTCGAAAGAACTACTGCTACGATAGGGAGTGTCAAGAAGTTGCAAAGAAAAAAGACGCCGTCCCACAGGGCCACGCTGCAATGCGAAACATGAGCTATGTGGGACGATTATAGGGAACTGAAGAGAGAAGCGAGACATATTTGCCGCAATAAGATGAGAGAGGCCGAAATACGTGAGTTAAGGCGGATTCAGCGTTTTTGTTCAGAACTTTTCTTCCGTGTGGTTGTTGTTGTGTGGGAGAGCAACTGAGAAAAGTTTGGAGCGCTTTTGGGTTGTTAACTTTACTTACTTACGTTACCTACTTTAGTTCAGAAGTAGAACGATTATTCCGCCATTGGGCGATTTACGGAAGGTTTCGACACCAGGGCGAACTCCTGTAAGAACAATCATGGTGACCTAGTGACCGAAGTCCAGAAAGTACTTAAATTATGGAGGGAACACTTTCCCACCCTACTGAATGGTAACAGCACTGAAAGTTGTTGAGAAGAAGAACCCGGTCTTTTAGTCGATGATGACGGAGTCGATGTCCCAACGTCGGACTATGACGGAGTACAAATAGCGATTGCGCGACTGAAAAACAACAAAGCTGCTGGAGCTGATGGCCGACAAGCTGAGCTATTCAAGTGTGGCGGCGAGGAACTGAAGGTGCGAGCATCAACTCTTATGCATAAACAAAATACTGACGAATGCCCGACGACTGGAATTTAAGTGTGCTCTGCTCATTCCACTAGAAAAACGACCCCGCCATATGCACCTCCTACCGCGGGCGAGGGAATTGTGTGAAAGACTGAAACCCACCGTCAACGAACTGATTAGGCCTTATCAGTGCGGCTTTAGACCTATAGAATCCACCATAGGAAAGGTATTCACCTTACGCCAAATATTGAAGAGGATTCGCAAGAATTGAATCCGCAAATACAATATATAAGTCGATTTCATAGCCTGTTTCAGTAGCACGATAAAATTGTCTCCATGTCGTGATGCCTGAATTTGGTATATTGTCTGTTTAAAATAGTGTTAAGCAATACCAACAGCTGTGATAGAGTTGGGAAGGGTATGAAAATGTCATCAACATCATCGATCAAAACAAGCCCTATGTCTGTTCTGCTTGCTCGGGATTAGATAGGGAAGAAAAGCGCGTGGGTTTGGTGGTGAATGAGGATAAAACGATGTACCTCCTAAATCAAAAAACGGTTAGTCTTGACAACAAGTGCTACTTTGGACTGAGTAGGCGATGGAGAGGTACAAAATCACACTTTTATAAGTCACTCGGTCACCGGCGGTGAACAATTTTTTTGAGCTTGAGGCCGTTTTTGCATGAAAATGGTGTGTAATAAATCTCAAATGAAGTGAATAATTTTAAATCCTATTCTATTTAATATAATAATATATAGGAATTAATAATATGAGCAATGCGGTATTTTCCAATACCATCCACATTGATTGAGTCGGAGCGAATATTTAGCAAGGCTGGGTTCATTATTTCCGAGTGAAGATGTGCGCTCAAGCCGAAAACCGATGATATGATTCTATTTATTAACAAAACTTTTTTGAGAGGCGATAATCGCCCGCAAAAGTTGACTTGCTGTCTACTTTGAGACAAGCGATTTTTGAGTCACCATTTACACGAGCGATTTTTCTGGAGCAATGTTGAATCGCCTAGAAAATCTTCTCTTGTAAATCCAGCTTTATTGGGTCGTCGAGCGATCTATTAAGAACTGCTTTAAAATTAATATCCACTTGAAGTTTTAAAAGACCAACCAATAAAATTAATTTCAGAAAAACGATCTAACTAAGAATGGTTTTAACAAAAATTGCATAATTACTGAAAATATACATTTTTCTTTTTTAGTTATTTAAAGTGCTCTTCAGGTTCTTAATATGAATATAAAGTGTACTAAATTTGTTATTCTTAATTCTATGAATTATATGTTAAAAATAGTGTAGCCAGTACTGGCTTGGATAAATCTGTGTGGTTTTCGATACTTTCGAGGATATATCGATGGTATCGACTATCGATAGTTTGACAGCTGTATTGGATAAGGGTGAGCAAATCCGATTTTTGGCAAAAAATGCCAGTTATGCGGTTTTGCACAACGACGATATGCTGTTTTGTACTTTAAACGACGACATGAGGAATGACAACGTGGATTTTTCGTCGGAGAAATTCACTCAATACACTTTTTATATAAACAATAGAGATTACGAGTATGCTCTTTGACTTCTACTCGAAGATGTTACGCTCTCTGCCTTTGTCTTGTGTAATTACATATTACTCACTTTTTTTCCTTAATTTTTATCAACATTAAACTTAACTTCATTACATGACTTGCCATGGAGAAAATCAACCGAATGTGCTCCAAGTGAAACGAGTTTCTTAGCATTGTTGTTTGCAATGGCGCTATTTCATTGGGGTTTTTGGAGCTTTGCTCGCAGAGCCACAAAGTGATCACCATTCAGTTGAGATCTGCTCGTCGATCGCATCGGTTGTTGGCTTTCAGTGGTACGCTTGTGGTACGCGCGTTGGAAATAAAATATATTTACTAACTATACACCCGCATTTGGTAGCAGTTAGTTGCATTCATCCTTTTATATTGGTTTAACTACCAACTTTGGCAGGTGTTTAACGCATTTGCATACAATTGAAGTTGCTGGTGGATTTTTAATTGAATGCAAGTACTTCGTAGTACCTGACAGGTAATTATGACGTGGTTATTAAGTCGTATATAAATATGTATGTATGCATATGTCGGATGTGCATGCGAGTTCGTATAACTATTGTTTGAATGTATGTGTATGGGGATTTGGAGCAAGAAATTTCTCTATCGCCGGTTGTGTTAATGGGGCGAAGGCCAAGGCATACTCATTACCAAGAAAACAACAGAACAATAAAAGAAAGAAACGAAAAAAGAGCATTCCTATAATTTTGTTGTACATACATTTATCACCAAATAAATCGCGTGATACTACAGGAACTAAAAATTGATAGCAAATGCATTATAAATTAAAAAGGAAACTAAAAATTAAATAATTATGAGAAAAACGGCGGAAATCGTACTCTAAATACGTGAGCAATGGTGCTAAATAGAGAGTGTAGGAGCGCTCAGAGAACATTACGAGCCCAAAGCAATGAATACCACTAACAGTGTTGCCAGAATTTTTTCAGCGATCAAGCTAAATGGACATAACTAGTTAAAAATAGCTAAATAAAAATTTTAAAGGCTAAAAAAAAGCTAAAAGTGTAAAGGCAGCTATTCCTATATTTTATTAAATAGTTTTTTTCACAAAAAAAAACAGCAAAATAGTTACATATGTATTTCTTACATCCAATAACAAATTAAAGGTTATTTGCATAATACAAAAGAGTAGGTACTTTCAATAAATAACTTTCTGATTAAAAAAACAGATTTTTGACAATTGCTCAATTGTAAAAAATTCTGGGCAGAGGCTGCTCTTTTGTGAAACTGCTTGAGCTTGTATTGTCTGCCTCGATAATACTCCGTTAGGGTGAGAGGGCATATCAGCTTTCTTGAAAAATCTATTGAATAGTAAATTTTAATTATTAAGTTCGATAATTTATAGCTTTATACATTTCCATATTTCTGCGGTTTCGCAAATATTCTACAATCTCGACGCCAACCGAAAACTTTGCCAAAAGTTTGTAAGTGATGAACATACATCCCTGCAAAAATCGCGACTACTCCATGCATGCATGTAAAGAGTACTCCCGAAGGACCAAGGAGTACTCCAAAATTAACCACAATTCATATAAAAAATATGGTCCAATTAACATTGCGATGTCCTAGGGCAGGACCATATACTCCATCTGTGCATTACATCAGAGTAGCACAAAACTACTCCCAACATACTCCAATGACATTATCGTTATATTTTTTCGTTTGTACACGCTTTTGTTCTTCACTTCGCAGATGCTTTTTTTGAAATTAATAAAAACCAGAAACAAAAATTAAAAATTACATGTTGCCTCTGACGACATTCGAACCCGAACATGCTGGGAGCTAAGAACTAACAGCTAGCATCTCTACACGTTCAGCTACAGCCAGACATGCAAATGTACTTTCAAATGCTTAACTTCAATCACATGTCGTTAAAACACGAGCAGTGATCGGGTAACAATAAGCTGGTGCAGAGACACGAGTTGGTCCGCTACAGCATGACAGAGGAGCACTTTTGTAAGTACTCCAATATACCACAAATAGACTACATGGTCCAACGATTTTTGCAGGGATAGCATTGCAATAATCGATTACTTGTCCCCTCAAACAGAGTTAAGGGCGCATACAGTATAGGAACCGTGTTTATTCGTAAAATATATTTTTTTAGATTTTCCTAACCTTAGAAAAAAGGTAGAAAAAGCTAAAAGATTTTCGGAAAAAGCCAAAAAAAAGCTAGCATCTAAATTAGAATTTTTCTAGCTAAACGGCGAAAAAACAGCTAAATCTAGGTGGAAAATAGCTTGAATGGCAACACTGATCACAAATATATATACAAACATACATACATATATAGAGTGAAATTTAGACAACACCAAAAAAACAGCACAAAAAACCCGATAGCGTCTAGAAAATTTAAACATATAATATACATATAAACATATAATATACTGTACATACAAATTTGTATATTTCTAAAACGTGGTCTAATCACTGAAATGAAGTAATACATATATAGCTGATAATTTCTTATGCCAGCGAGGCAAATTCTATTGGAAATCAGTTTTTCATTCTCAAAATCGCCTAACGGCAAACAAGGGAACAAAGTGGCATGCAAACGCCAATTCGTTGAGAGTCATGCTTAGATTTTCTGTTAAGGAAAGCAGCAAATGTCTGGAAATATAAACTAATACTAGGTTCACATATAAGTAGATTATCCTCATTTTTGAGCTTAACACCCTAATCTGTAATTATAACAAGAGATTAGCCATATAAAATTCGTCCCTTGTTAATCTGTAATTATAAAATAATCTCAGATTTAACCGATAACTTTTCGGTGTCCATCCTAGTTTTATCGATTGTTTTTGCGAAAGAGAGGAGAAATGCCAAATGTAAAAGTAAANTTCGCTAACTACAATGTTGCACTAGGGATGGAAAAGCCGCACGTAGGATCGATTTTTGATCTCGGAATCGGAGACGACTTTCTGGTATAAAAAATTCAAAATTTATCATACTAAACTTGGAGCTGTTATAAAATTATGTTTAATATTGAACGCTTCTTGCTGAATGCCGTTCACTTAGATATTGTATATTGCCATATTTTCAACATGCACGATAATACTAATAAATGAAATAATAACACTTCTGCAAGAGGATAGTCAAACTTAAAAATTAGCTACCAAACTTAACTTCAAATACTTAGTAAACAAAAGTCAAAAAGTTATCGAGTGGGAGTCGATTCTAGTCAACCGGAGGTGACTGAAGTCGATTCCAAAAAGTCAAGTTTTTTCAGCGAAAAGTCGATTTATGACTAAAGTCAGAGTCCAAAAAAACGCCTAGCATCAAATAACACCCCGTAACAAAATTTAAAAAACTCGCGTAACAGAATTTCACATAGCACATTTTCTGGGCCTTGTTGACTGTATACTCAAAATCCCAAATACAACCTCAAAATCTGGATTATAGTATTTTTCCATTTATTGAGTTGCTGAAAAGAGGATTTCCTTATATTTAATAACAGAAAATGACTGGACTATTGCCGCATCTTTAAAAACAAATACTGAAATTTTTTACTGAATTTTTTTATTTTAGTTGAATTTTAAAGTTGTTTTTCATATTAAAGCATGTTCACAGTATCGTAATCTATGGCTCATTTGTAATTTATAAGATTTTTCATTTATTATAACGCCTACTGTTGAGTAAATTTGAAAAAAAAAAAAAATACCTAAGTGTAGGCAACCATTTGTTTTTTGAAATCAAGTACAAAATGTGAACGTACTTGGTTTGTGTGAAGTAATTTTATCGAAACAAATAATTTATGCTGTAATGTGAACGTAATAGTACGCTGTTATGTGTTGTAAGATTTTAAAACTACACAAAACAGAGTACGAAAATATGTCTGAAATAAAGAAGTCTTTGAAAAATATTTGGCGAGCCTTCTGTAAACGCATATCTAGGTGCCATGATTCCTCCAGATTTAGACGCGTCCTGCTCCTTGGGGATTTATCAATAATCTGCTGCTGGCTCCAAGCAAAGCTAGTTGCATTGCGTAAGGGTGAACGGAAGGCGGTAGACGTGACTTTTATACCGGAGGCTGGCAAAATCTCTCACATATCCTCCAAGTATTTTAGGCCAATCAGTCTATCTTCGTTTCTGCTAAAAAAAAAACCTTGGAGGGGCTGAATAATCTGCATAATAGAAAAATTTTCCATACAAACATACAGCAAGGGTGGGTTTGTCGACACCAAGAGAAATGCAAACATAGGGGCCTCACACCGAGCTCGTTGCTTCGTTAGTAGGGAGTTTTTTCACAGTTTAACGTTATCAGCGAAACAAAAACAAAATATACCGGGGCAATTTTCAAAGCATAATATTTTTCGATAAGATACTTTATGAGACTCTTTCCCACTATTGGGGGCATTCCGCTTTCTGATAGAGTCAAGTACTTATGTTTTGGTTACAGATGGGCAGCTGTGCTGAAAGCCTGATTGGCAAAAGATGACGCCTCTCTGCTAAGGTTATTTCCTGGCTCCACGAAACTATGATTAAGCCCATAATACATATATTAACGAGACCTTGTCTAGTGCAATGCGCTAGAAAATAATACTCTGGTCAGAAAGCTGGAGCGGATAAAGCGCCCGTGGACATCAATCATGCGTAAAACTGAATTTACATGAGGCGATTTTCCAGGTGATTCAACATTGCTCTGGAAAAATAGTGATTAAGAAATCGCTTGCTTCAAAGTAGACAGCAAGTCAACTTTTGCATGCGATTATCGCCTGTCAAAAAATCGCCTCATGTAAAGGCAGCTTAAGGCTGCTGCAAATAAGTATTCGTTTTTCCATAAGCATATTAAATTACCTTTAGACTCAAATTTAGTCGGCAGCAAAGTAGTTCATATTTGTCGAGGCACCTATAGCTGGACAAAGAAAGCATTTCGTTTGTACATATTTTTTATCTGTAGGGGGAATATTTTTACCCACACTTACATAACTAAAACTAATATGATTACAAGCAAACTAAGAAAACTCATGCCTCTCAATTCTCTCACACTTCCGCCAGAATATTTATTCAAATGCTTTTTGTAATTGCTTGTAGGTACATATTCTTACCGGCTGATCCCGTTCTCAGCTCTTTGTTTACTTGGTGATCATTACGAGAAACGAAAAAATTAATAAAAGTGCGTCTATTTTCAGCAAGTGCTTAAGTACTTACATTTGTATGTACAGTTATTTATTTGCTTATTGAACAGATTTTTTTTTTAATTTTATGTTTTTATTTTTAATGATATGTATCTCATTGGCTTTCGAATGGATAAACTTAAATAATTTGCAAAATGTACATACATACATACATATATTAGGGTGGGCCACTCTCCATAGCACAAAATTTGGTACTGTTTTTTTATCGGAATTATAAAATCTATTATATTCTTATGGCCTTATTCATAAAAAATAAAGTAGGTTTAAAGAGCTTTATAAATTGGCGTGTTCATACATTTTTCAATTTATAAACCTTTTATAAATCTACTTCATTTTTTATGAATAAGGCCATTAAACTTCCGCAAAAAAATATTTCGGAAAAATATTTAGATTTACGTAAATAAGCTGCACCGATTTAAAAATTCCCCCAAAAATCGAGTTTTTTATTAATAAAATTAGTTTTTAAAAATATTTTTTTTAAAACATCAAATTAGATGGTAGCTTAAAAGTATGAATACTTAAAAATTTTTTAAATTTTATCAACGGCATCAAAATAGCGAGATTTTTAGAGATAATTTAAAATCGGTATAGCTCGCTTAAATCTTAATATTTTTCTGAAATAAATATAAACATACATCATATATGTACATTAATATGCATTTTTTGTTTTGCAAGTTGCCGGCATATTTACGCCCTGGTCTTCAATTAAGTTTAGTTCACAACTAAGTGATTAACTAGCGTATCTAATTGGAAATTTTTTTGTATATAAATATTAATATAGTTATGTACATAAATGCATACAAATAAATGAGCGTGTGCGGAAGCAAAAAGAGATCTGAAATTAATACATTAACTATCTGAAAGGTAGAAAACATCATTAGTCAATAGTCCTAATATGCGATAGCCACTGAAACCTACACTTTTGTTTTTGGGTAGGTTTCGCATAGAACAGTAAATCAAAGAGGTGACTGAGAATCTCCAAGTGCGTTTTTCCACGTTTTCATTAAGCAACTCAATTTGAGGATATCCATTCGTATGCCAGAATACAACCAGCCTTTGGGTTTATTTTATTTTTTGGTTGCAATTAGCTATCTGGATCATTGTTTTTCTAGGGAACAATATATTTTACACCATAATCGAAAATTCGAAAATCAATGCAGAAACAAATTTCTAACGCTTTTCTTGTTAAACTTTATACATACATCAAAATTTTCCGTCCATCTTTGTAACTATCGTGATGTACTTACATGAAAACTAAGAGGTTTTTCACATATGTGCATTAGATAGTACCTGAAAAAAAGTTCGCCGTAATTTTTATGTACACTTTTCGTCATATAATCAGCATTTACAGTCGGACCTTAAAGCATGATATGTATATGTTTTTGTCTCGAGGGGAAAATTTTTTGTTCCAAACAACATTGACCTCAATCACCCACCAGATCTCAATTCTTTTCAACCTGACGTGGCGCCTTAATGTCAATACAGTAAAGCTGGCGTAAAATCTTTAAACTTTTGCTTGGGAAGTATTTCGATTCAAACGCAGGTTTTTGCCGAAAGTTGGGGTCGCCTTTTTACATTTGTCGTCATATCTTCGGTATTTGCAGTCGGATCTTAATGTGTGGCATATCGATGTTTTTGTCTCGAGGAGAATTTTTTTTGTTCTAAAGTTCTGTGAAGTCAGGTATCCCGTTTTCATCCTGATGTAAATTGAAACCCGCCAAAAATCATTTTGCAAAAATTCCTTAGACTCCGGCGTGTACGGCGCACTTTTTTTCTTTCCTTGTAAGGTTGGACGGTCTAATGTATATATGTAAATTTGTGTGAATGTTGTTAATATAATCGGATATATGTATGCATCAATGCATTTCTCCTCTCACGTCAAAATGTGTGCTGCTTATTGGTTGTGGTCGTGAAATTACTATTAGAACATTTAAATATCTAATTTCCGAACAGTGAAAGAAGTAATACAACGGAGCAAGATAAGAAAATCTGAGATGTATCTACTACATATATGTATATATATTTATTTGTGTGTACGTATGTATGTCTGTTAGTAAAACAATCAGGTCAAATTAAAAGAAGAGTTATGCTAAAGAGAAAACAAACAAAACCCGAGAACGAAAGCTAGTATGAACGAACTGACAGGTGTACATACATAGATACATACATATGTGTGTCTTATGAGGTCAGAGACCTTCTTAGAATACAAATATGAAGAAAGACGAAAAAGACTTATAGTTAAAGAAAACAAAAAGTCGTTTGTAGCAAATCTGCATAATTTTTTATATTTTTCTTGTGAGTCATTTTCTGTTGATTCGTTTGTTTTAATAATTTTTATTCATTAACTGCGTATATGAGGCCATGAGAGCAGTAGTAGCCTAACCCACATTTTGTTTTTTTCTTTTTGTACTTAACTTCTTAAAATAGTTTCAAATGTGATAAATTTTAAAGTAACGGTCGCTTAATTTGATGGTACGTTATGTAGCTACATATATACCTTAAAGTTAAGGATTAAGCGACTTTTATTTTGAAATGTATCACATTTAAGTCTATTTTAAGTAGGGAAATACAACAAAAAAAATTTGGGTTAGGCCGCTTCTCAGTAATTTTAGATAGTAGTTTCCGTTTCTCATAATCCCAAATTGGCCTGAATTTTTTGTCTGTGAGTTAATGTAAATAACCTATTGAAGCAACGTAGCACTTTCACCTACCAGCAAATAAAGAAATGTGCAACGCATAAACCAGTTGGTCTCCAGCGGTCACTGAAGATCGTACGCCCCAGGTAGTCGAGCTCTTGATAGCGCCAAATATAAGTCAACGAGAGTTTTCTTAGATCCGTACTCTGTGACCTTTTACTTGGCAGAACATTTTTTTTTTTTTTGAACGAAGTATGATTGATTGTGTTAAACACTGGAGGCAAGCTCCACAGATTTTCTCGATCTAAAACCTTTGTCTGGAATATAATTCAGTTATAAGATTGTATTTTTATGAGAAACTGTCTTTCGTGGCAGGAATACCGTCGAAATATTGTCTGCTGAGGGGCGACCGCTGTTAGAAAACTTTTTTTGGTTTTTATTTTTTGTTGCTGGGTTGCCCCGTCTTGAGTCCAGGCACTGCATGGTGGTAGCGTGCACTGCTAACCACTACACCACAGCGGCCGCCAGTCGGGTAAAATGCCCTTAATCCATCCTGCTTCTTCGATTATGGTCGAGTAATTTTGCTGCAAAATTCTCCAATTCGAAGTCTAATGGGGCAAGTTCATCATAATTTACAAATCAAACGTTGCCGTTGACCTCAGCCGCGGCTCGTTATGTAGAGAGTAGGCATGCGTTATTTCTTGAACAATTCGTTCGCTACGAGGCGATAGCACAATATCCCTTGTATATCCTATATGTTCATGCTTGCTTTAGTATTTTTGCTTCCTATGTTAATTTTACAAAAATGCAAAAATTAGACCCAAAAATTAATTTTGGAAGAGCGTGAAAGCCATTTCTTATTCTGCACGAATTTTCACGTAGGTAAATGATTTCAGAGCATAAATTTACCAATCTTAAAAAAAATATAAAAAAATACCTGCACTCTTCCTTTGGAAATTACCCACATACATACATACATACATATACACATCGTGATACGGTCGAATGTAAATACACAAATGCTTACATAGAAATTTGTTTCAGTTATAAAAACTAACTAATGTTAGATGCTTTCTTACAGTAATTAGGCGTAGTAATTTCGTAGTGCAACTTAAAAACTTGCAAAGTTTTTAGTCTATTAAACACTGTTAATTGTATGTATGAAGGTTTATTTGTAACTTTGCTGCCACAAAATTAATTGGCCATTTTCTCAGCATTTCCGAAAAATTTTTCCTTCCTGTTGTATTAATTTTTTTTTCAACAAAACGCTTTCATAACTAACTAATTAATTATATTATATCTAGTGTCAGTGTGCCTTAATTAGCGCTTAAAAAAGTTTTCTACCAAATTCATTGCACGCCACTTGTTCCCTATTCATAATTATGAATATATGTATGTATATTTACTTATAAGTATATTATGAATAGATGTAGTCATATCTGTGCATTTGAATACGCAATTGTATTACAATGACCTATTTACTGAAGCGGTAATGACTACTTTAACTGAGCTGCAAATACAATAATTATACATAATATGTATGTATCTTTTTAATTCAATTTGTTATGCCATTTCAACACTTTCTAATATAGTTTTTTCGATGCCCGCTTATTTGGTTCATTTATTTAGTGAATACCCGCGGATTTGCCCAAACAAAACACCCACTCGAGCATTATTCATAGTCTCTGCGCGGTCATCATTTCGTTCGTTTTTTACAAATACTCTGCCAAAATTTTGTAACTAATAAAAAAAATATGGCCAAAATCTCCAAATATTTCAAGTGGCGATTTCACTAACGCACAATCAAAGTTGGTAAATGCGTTGCGCATGCGTTTCAGGCTTTTATTGGTAAACTTTCTTTGGATGGCGTATTTGAAGACAAAAGAATTAGATACATACATGCATACATAGATGGAAATGATGAATAAGAAGAAGATGAAGAAGCAGTAGAAAAATTCAATTTCACAATTAGCTATACCTCCTCAATGAAAAATAAAAATAATGCAAATAAAGCGCAATTGCGTAACACAATGCAAATTTAAAAATGCGTTACGTACATACATACATATGTGCATACATACCTACATTTAAACGTTAATGCTGTAATGAAGACTCACTTACGTGCACACAAAAATATGTATGTATATGTGCATTTGTATCTACTTGCACATCCGTATGGTGTATACTACTTGTTTACAGTGGGCGGAAATTGTAAAAATCTGAAATATATATAAATTTTAGGCGCTTAAAGACGATTTTAGACTTCAGGGATTTTAAAAAGAGATTTTTTAAGATATTCTAGCACAATTTTACAGTTTTGAATTACTTTCTTTTATAATTATGGTTCATCGCAGAGCTTTAATCAAATAATTACTTAGATCGTACTTTTCTTCGTCTTGAAAGGAGTCCAGCATAGCACGCCAGTCGTGCCTCTTTCTCCACCGAGTGAAGCTAAGTACCCCCTTTCCTTGATCTTTCAAAAAGGAAAAAAAGGCTTTCCTCTTCCTCTGCTACCACAAGTTGTGGTACATACATATGTATGTATATTACTAATTTTTTAAATTTTACTCAGTAACCAATTGACTCAATATAAAATTGAAATAGCTACACAGTGCCCACTTCTGGTTGTTTATTAGTCAGATCAGTTAGCTGGGTGTTGCATTACCGTAGACATTGGACGCCAGACTGTAATCGCTTTTTCATTGCTTTAACTTTGGCTTTTGTTAATGATTATGCAACTGTGTTGGCCATCATCCGGGCCGGGCCGGCCGCTCGTCTGCAATTGCATACATAACGCAATTTACGAAGAAAAGCTACGAGTAACTATGCATAATGCAATGCGCCAAAATGTGACCAATTCCAGCGAAAACTCGTTGGTGATGTGAATAACAAATGATTCTCATTGGCATGGTCGGAATTAGAGATGGGCACGGGCGGAACAATTTGACTTCGGCACGAGATCGTGCATGCAGCGAATTTTCAATTTGGTTCGTGTCGGGTCGGACGTTAATGATTTATTCTCCGTGCATGATCTTGTGTTTGTTTTTTCAGAGAAGGAAGCATCGAAAGCCTAAACCCTGAACCAGTCAGTGTGAGACTTTAACCCACTAAACCTCCTACCGGCTATGTACCGATCTCCCCAGTACCACCGTTAAGTATTTCGTCGGGAAGCGATTTGAACACTAGGCTCTACGTCCGTTACTGTTCACATGATACCACCCACCCACTGTTTATGTTGATCTGGTGTTAAACTGATCCACCCATTTTGATTGTCCTGCTAGGAAGTTCATATCTAAGTACATAAAGTATAGTCCGGATATATCAATTTAATGTCACTTATTCGATTTTTAAAGGCTTGCCCTCTTAATTCCGTGACTTCTCAAGAAAACTGGCTTGTTGCACCTAAACTGTAGCGACTAAACTGCAAATTTTGGCTGCGCCGGAGGTATTTTCTTACTTCAGCAGAGAAATGGCAGACGTCGTTCTATGCTTCCTCGATCGTTAACATAATCGGTACCATATTTTCTGCTGCTATACAGGTGCCAAGCTTACTATTAAGTGCGGATGTCATGGAGTTGAAGAGGAGTACTGCTCGCAACAAGGGTTTTGAACATTTAAAAAGCGTTGCCACTGATGACTTGGGTTAAATAGTAGTCTACTGTGCCGTGTTGCTTGCTAAGCCAAGTGCCAATTTTTGGTATGAGGCAGTAAGTTCACCTGCCCGTTGTTGTTCTGTCCCACCGTATCTTCCACTGTGCTTCAGTACGTGCTTAAACTGCGATGTGTACTGTGCGTGGTTGGTCTCGGTTCGCATTTCTGTATTCCAAATGATCGCGGAAGCAAAGTCGGTGATCAACTAGGACGCCGAGATACTTTCCATATGGCTTGGACTCTATGATGCTTTCACCTACTCTAATTTCTACTTTTCACCGTTTTTTCGACTAATAATAAGAGCAGCTTCCGTCTTGTGGGCTGGCAGCATTAATGAGTTTACCCTTAGCCAATGCATGATCGTGCGTGCTTTCTAATATGTGTTCTACATTCTTGGTAGGCCGGGCCGGGCCGTGCCAATATCTGATTTATTTTTAATTGCTGACGGTGTTACGGCAAAAATTTAGATATCAATTTAAAGTTTAAGTAATATAATTATTTTGTGTAGAGAAAAACATTTTAAAAATATAGAAAGATAATGGGCCGTATGAATAAAAATAAGCAATTGCGTTTTCTTAAAATTTCAGATATTTTACTCAATTTATTCAAACAAAATTGGAGTAAAAGGTATGAAATTTTAAGAAAAAGCAATTGCTTAGTTTTTATTCATACGGCCCAATATTTCTGTGAACAGTTTTACATAATAATAATAAACATTTTTATAAAACAAAACTATGTGAGTTATTATTCTATTGAGGCCGATATATTTTTCTAGGATCATTGGAAACGTCCTAGCCTGAAAGAATTCATTGATTATAAGCCATTTTTTTCCTACATATTATTCCTAAGGCAAAATAAACGTTCGATGCACGACCGCTTTAAATTCTCGTAGAGAGGGGAGATTCATGGAGGATCATTACTACAGCATATACTAAACTCGGGGTTCGGTCGCATTGCTGGATTTTTATACCCGAGCGCACTTGTGCACAAGGGTATATTAATTTTGTTCACATAACGGTTGTTTGTAACATCCAAAACGAATCGAGATAGATATAGACAAATGTATACATAAATGATCAGCATGAAAAGAGAAATCGATTAAGCCATGTCTGTCTGTCCGTCCGTCCGTCCGTCTGTCCGTCTGTCCGTCTGTCCGTGTACACGATAACTCGAGCAAAAATTGAGATATCTCAACGAAATTTGGTATGTAGGTTTCCCTTAATCCAAGGTAGGTTGGTATTGAAAATGGGCGAAATCGGACTTTAACCACGCCCACTTCCCATATAACGGTAATTTCCAGAAATACGAAAACTGCGATATTTTAGTAACTACTGAAGATAATTCACTCAAAATTGATATTTACAATAATTTTTAGACGAAAAATAAGAATATTATAAATTTTTGGAAAATGGGCGTAGCCACGCCCACTTATGGTTACATGTGTATATCTTGGTAACCGCTGCACCAATTTCTTCCAAACTTGGCACAGTTGTTGGCCTTGGTACAGCATAAAAAACCGCCGAAACTTTTTAAAATCGGACAATAACCACGCCCACATCCCATATAACGGTAATTTAGAGAAATACAAAATCTTCGATAAATCAGTAAATATTGAAGCTAATTTATTCAAAATTGATGCTTGCAACAATTCTTTACCAAGAAATACGTTTATGGTAAAATTTTGGAAAATGGGCGTGGCACCGCCCACTTATGATCACATATAAGTATATCGGTAACCGTTCTACCAATTTGTACCAAACTCGGTGTGGTTATTGTGCTTGCCACATATAAGCAAAGCATTGAAAATTATTGAAATCGGACTAAAATTACGGCCGCTTTTCAAATTACGGTAAATTTCAGAAATGCTTGAAACTGCAATATTTCGAGATTGAAGGACGCTAATTTACTCAAAATTGATACACCCCGGCTTACCATCTAGCGGTAGGTTTCGGAAAGGTGAAAAAACATATATTTAATACTTGCACCGGGTATTTAATGTTCGGCTCCGCCCGAACTTAGACTTTCTTACTTGTTATTTATTGTTTTTTTTTACGTGGTCAAATGGATATGGCAGTTCGCTCCATTGTGTGTATCTAGTAAATTCACTGATTCTCCAAGTAGACTATTTTCATAAATATCTCATTTCATTAATGCAGATCTCTTCCTCCATGACCCGTCGATTCTAATTTATTTTGGTGGGAGGTTGTTAGAATTGCACCTGAGGAGTGTTATAAGAAGAAGAAGAGTACGATGTATTTTTTCTCTGATACCTTGTCAAATTTGGTTTGTAGATAAACCAGTTTCGGCGTTGTATGATTTTTGGTTCTGAAGAGCTTATGCAGCGAATGTCTTTTGAATAACCTTCCCCTTAAAAAAATATTATATTTAATGGTGGATATTTTTTTTAAATTATTTAATAACTTGAATGAGCAAAAATTCTCACAAAAAATAAACATATTTGGCATATTTAATTTAAGTATATACATATGTAATACTATTTTAATGTCGCGTGTAAATTTCACTTTACGTCGACAACAATTTCATCAACATCATTTTGTTACACTTTCTTTGCAGATAAAAGCAAAACCCACACAAAAAATTCAAACAAAACAAACAAAACCCATATACCAAAATGTTGAAATTCGTACTTATTGCAACGTGCCTTGTGTTGGCGTCGAGCGTGAGCGCTCAAGAACTGAAAGTCGATGTCGTCAGTACGCCGGAGGTGTGCGAACAAAAGTCGAAAAGTGGTGATATGCTGACAATGCACTACACGGGCACGCTGACGGACGGCAAGAAATTCGATTCGAGGTAAGTGCACAAACGAGCAAGTCATAAGCAATGAAAGTGAAAGTGCTTGCTGGGCGCTTGAGAAATTAATTTAATTGTTTGTTTTGTTTTTTGTTTTTTTAAGCAACATTGAAACATTTTAATTACAAATGCTATTTACGTGGCTTATATTTTAAGTATACATATTTATGTACATACATATAACATAAAGTGCATACATATGCCACTTTTAGTGGCGCAATGACTCCCTTCGAAAGCTGCGCCTGCCACCGCGAGCTGCAGTGCAAGCTCAATGTACTCATAAATTAGGCGTCGCTATCAAAGAGATAAGCAAATACGATAAGCTTACTGCCGGGTTTTGTGTTTGTGTTATTTATAACCGCTATACACTTGACGTTGATTTTTATAATACAATTTTGTTGTTGTTTGTTGCCATTGTAATTATGCGCATATGAGAGTAAATATTTTGGGGCTTTTTGTGTTTGCCGGATGACACTATATACATACATACTACATATGTACATTAGAGTGGTCCAGAATTGCATGTGAAAAAGTAAAGTCGGAATTTTAATGCCGCCACCCCCTAGGATTGTTCTATACCGAAGAAAATATACCCCCATTTTTTTTTTTTTTTTTAAATAAAAAAAAAATAGGGAGTGCTCAAAGCGCTCAAAATTTTCCATGTATTTTATATGGGGAAAAACAACTTTTCGTAGAAATTGTGTAGAATTCTTGGGAATTAATATTTTTCAATCGCAAAACTCTGTATCTCTTCAGGAGATAGCCAATTTTTTTTTTACCATTTTTTCAAGGTAACTATATTTTATAGGTCCGCCAAAACGCCCAAAAAATGTAATGGGGGGACCAATAAAAAATCTTTAGTATTAAAAAATGGTTAAATAAGCAAATGGGTATTAATATTGGAAGTCTTCCGAAGAAAACCTTAGTTTTCCACTCGAAGAATATTGATTTTCAAGAATTATACACCATTTCTACGAAAAGTTGTTTTTTCCCCATATAAAATCCATGAAAAACTTTGAGCGTTTTGAGCGCTCTCTAAATATTTTTTTGACTTCAAAATAAAAAATTGGGGTATATTTTCGTCAGTATAGAACAATCATAGCGGGTGCGGCATTAAAATTCCGACTTTACTGTTTTTGGACCACTCCAATGTACCTACATACATGTAGGGGTAGGTATGCAATTTGTCCACCGCAAAGTGACTAATTTTTTACTAGGCCACCCAAGTCATTCTATTCGCATGTCTTTTTTTTTGTGAAAGCATTTACGTGGCATAGATAGTTATCATATCAAAGTTTGTGCGTACGTTGCGCATTTGGTTTTAAACAAAATATATACATACATACATTCGCATAAATATTATTTGGTTGCCACAAAAGTGCGAAAGTGCAATGTACTGCCACCGAAAGCTGTTGTCGTCGAAACCCAATTAACAAACATTGCTGCCTCTTTCTCCGGCCACTTACTCAGTTACGCGCTGTGACGTACTGATTTATTTGCCCCTCGTTGACTTAACTGTAACGCCGCTATTGTAATTAAATTACATGCTAACAAAAAGACAACAACAAAAGGATACCACTTTTGGTCTAACAAATGGTTGAGAGTGGAGAAAGGTCAGGAGGCAAATGTGTGTGTGTGCACGAGCATATGTTGAGTGGCAATAAATCGGCTTTACAAAATATGAAGACGTGGCTTTGTATGTTGTTAGTAATACTACTACACAGATGATATACCATTTTTCAACCAACTATGGAAGTTGTCTTTATTTAGGAGCCAATAAGGATTTTCTTCCATATAGCCTATATATATACATCTGCGCATATGCAGATTTCGCATCAACATTGAATATCAGATTTATCCACTTGAACCAATTTATTATCACATACAAATTCTACTCATAACTGCTACTAGTAGTTATTAAATACTTACAACTATGTATATAGTGTATAGATTAGGAATACGTTATTAAATTTTTGTTTTCATTATTTTGGGACATTTTTGATGTGGGTCTTATGTGTTATTTAACACGGACTTACACGAAACAACACTGCAGAGTTCATTAAATGTTGAAAAATACGCTGCTTTCGCGATAACACTTGCTTTTAATGAAAGCACCAGTATACATATGTACATATACATACGTACATAATTATGTATCTGTGTATGAGTTGTAGGAATAAACAGATTTACATAAACAGTATTGGCCAATACAATAGCACCCCCATTTCAAAGTGATATTGTTTGCATTCATTTTGATTTTCAAGAATTTTCAATTAAAATACAGTTCAATCTCTAAAAAAACCCCATATCAACCCAAGTTTAAAACTTTGTAAGACTACAAAAAAATGCAACAAAATTTAACCCAAATTTCAAACTTATTTCTAATTCAATTTTCATCTGATAATGTGCAAGTTTTAAGTGGCTAAAAATTGCCGTTGATTTCACCGAAGGTGTTGCGGGTTTCTTCCATATACAAAATAAATTGTGTTTATTGTTTATATCGAGGCAAATACGAAAAACAAAATTCTAAAAAAACCAACGGCAATTTTTAGCTACTTCAAATTTGCATATTATCAGACTAAAATTGAATGGACTATATTCTGAGAAAAAATTTTGAAATTTAGGTGAAAATTTTTTGCATTTTTTCGTAGTCGTTTACAAAGTTTTAAACATTGCTTTATATTAGTTTTGTTAGAGAATAAACTGTTATTTAATTGAAAATTCTTAAAAATAAGTGGCAAAAAGTATCACTTTGAAATTCGAGTGCTATAGATATGTCCAATACTGTATAACCACTTATGTATGCATTGATGCCCTGTCTCGAAAGTTATCATCCACACGAATGCATACATAAATAAAAATCAAAGAGAAAAAACTAAGTACGTTTCTGTAAGGAATCTCTATAGTGACACCGAAAAAAGTGTTTCCGTAAGCATTAATCGACAAAATCTGGAACAGTGGGAGCAATGGCATGCCAATCGACAAGTTACAAATGTATGTGTTTGTGAATTTTGAGTATGGCCCCTGCAGAAAAAAAATTATCAATTGATAAAAAATAACCAACTTATAGTTAGCTCTTTTGCAGGATTTCGATAAATACCTAACTTCTAATTAGCTATGAAAAAACTAACTGTAAGTGAGTTGTTAAGTCGTGCAGGAGTCATGCAGACGTTACCGGGAGTTTGTTTTCTTTAAAGAAGCTTTTATTTAAATATCCTCATACAAAAATTACTTTGAATACAATTTTTTTCTGCACTTCGCAGATGCTTTCTCGAATGCGGAACAAATATAATAAAGCGCAAAATTTTACATTATCATTTTTATTGATTTTTATGTCCAAAATATAAAAGGTTACAACTATTTAACTGCTGGGTAGTTATAAGTTAGCTATAAACTAACCCCGTTTCCTGCAGGGGCAATCAGCAGCGCTACAACGAAAGCCACGCACGTGCCCGAAATTGTGTAGAAGAACGCCTAAATGGAGTTTTAAAAAACGTATTTGCTTGCCGGCCTGGCGCCCGCTGTGGTGTAGTGATAAGCAGTGCGCGCTTCCACTACGCAGCGCCTGGGTTCAAAAATGTAGGAAAGGTTTTTTCTAAACAGCGGTCGCCCCTCGGCAGGCAATGGCAAACCTCCGAGTGTATTTCTGCCATGAAAAACAGCTTCTCATTAAAATACAATCGCCGTTCGGAGTCGGCGTAAAACTGTAGGCCCCTCCTCTTTGTGTGACAACATCAAGGCGCACGCCACAAGTTGGAGGAGAAGCTCGGCCAAACACTAACATATGTGCAAGCGCAAATCTATAATTATTATTATTTGCTTGCCTTTCACAAGACCTGGGGCTAATGGTTTAATCCCGCATTTGCTGAGTCTAAAATTAATGCGTGTGCTGTATGCTTTTCGCTGTTGGTGTTGTGCATTTTCTCTATATAACGCTATTTTACATGCCATATGGAAAACAAATTTCTTCAAAGTTTTTGAAAAGCTAAATTTTTCAATTCACACTAAATTAGTTCAGATAGTGAGCTTAAATTGGCAATCCCATATTTTTATATATTTTGAAATTTATTTATTTATGAATTTTGAAGTTTCGAGAGAAGTGCTTTTGAGTATTAAAAGAGATTTTTTTTTGCAAAACTATAAACAAAAACTTTCTATTTCTCTCGGCACGGTCACCTTTGATCTCGACACTAAAAGTACAGCGTTTTCCTAAATTGTTTATCTTTTCCAAATAAGTAATAGGGGGCTAAATCTGAAATCTGACACTGCTTGATCCCAAGGCACTGTCGCTACAACCTCGTTTGCGGACAGACCCACATTGGCCTGTTTTGGTGCTCGTTCATCCACAGAGGTCCACTAAGCTCATAAGAACAGAGGAATTGTTAGTTCGTTTTTCTTTAACGACATTTCAGTTATGTATGTATTTATGTAAATATGCACATTCTTGCTGAAAGCTAGTAACTGCAGATTTTCACAACTGATCGCTCTATTAACCTTCCCACTTTAGAGCATTATTATCAAAATATAAATGTAATATCCAGCGGAAATTACTCGTAATGATTGAATTACTCAAGCAAAGATTTTTGATGCATTCCAATGGGCATTATAGTTCACATGCAGAGTATGTGAAAATATGTTTTTTTTTATAGCCAGAAAAACTTGTATGCTGCATACCGCTTGTCGTACACCACCCTTTGTACAGGACGAAGGCAACCATATGTATACATAATCATACTTGGCTATATATATATATATGTATGTTTCAATATGATGACAAGGTACTTGCTCCTCCTAATAGTATATTGCTCATACGAATACATCAAACCACTCCGATGGACCTGCACGACCTGCTCTACTCGAAATTCAAATTTAGTTAAGCAAAAGTGAATAAGGCCAAAAAATAAACAACAGTAACAGTCAATTGCCATAGTTTTAACGGTGATGCAGCTGCTTTAAGTGCCCGTGGACAACCGGTTGCTGTCACCATAGGTGGTGGCATGCAGCATTTTTGGCAACTTTGTCAGCGACTTCAACATCATCAACAACAACATCGGCATCATCAGCGTTCGAATAACCAGACGCTCCAATAACTTGAACAGTGTCGCCAAAGCGTGCACTCAGCGTACAGAAGAGTGCAAGTCGAGGCAGGAACGAGTAAGTTTTAGAGGCTAGGACAGGAGTGGGCAGCAACAGATGCAAAAGTGAAGTAACAGCGGCAACTAAAGTAGATACACGTATGTAGATACAAGGCGATGCAGGAGAAAGTTTTTGATTTCTGTTTAATTTAGCGTGATTTCATTTTAGTTCGCAAGTTTGCTTGACTCCCCAACCAGGTAGTTAAGCGTGAAAAAGCGCAAAGCAAAAAATGAAAGCAAATCATAAAAAATCCACCTCCAAGCGCTGAGCGCTGACAAGTGTCACTTGTTGCTGCCACCTACGCACACACACACGCAAACCGAGTATCTTTCAAATGCTCTGCAATTGCTGGTTAAGCACCACTTTGTGTGACCATTAGTCAAGGTTTGGACAATCACTTACGGTCAGATAGTAGCAGCATTGAGTTGGGTAAACGTTTTGATGGCATTCAGCAACTGTCCACTTATTGCAATTTAAATAGTAAAATTTTTGCAAAAAAGATGGTAAAAAGGTAAAGTGATGTTAGTTTATTAAATACCAAAAGCGCCCAGAGCAGCGCTGTGTTGCTTTTTTTCTCTTTTTCTTTCGCTTTGCAAAGCCTTTGTAAGCCATTTTAAAACGTCATATTCTAGTCGACGAGGCGTATGAGCAACATTTTAACCGCCACAACGGATGTGCGCCGGAAATTAGCGCGCGTAGAAAAGCCAAGAAGCCAAGAAGCCAAGAATGCCTGGAAGATGTTGCAAATGCCTTAGAGTGGCTGATGCACTTTACCTCTTTACGCCTGCTTTGACTTATGGCAGCAACACTAGTCGGAGCACACCGCATAGGAGTCTGATAAAGTCATATTTTTAACAGAGATTTACCTCTGAAATCTGTAAGTTCCACCTGCAGCGAGGCTGGGTGAGAGAAAATAAGAAAAAAGGTAGTAAATATAAATGTGTGCATGTGATAGCAAAATGCTGTTTAAACAAGAGCAATTAAACTGTACATCAGGATAAACAAGTTGCTGCGGCGCGTGTCCGCACCACCGGGAAAAGCAAAAGGAAAGCTGGGCTTTATAAGAGGCCTCTCGTTTAGCAAGCAAATGTCATCAGCAGCATTTTATTTACGCCTGAAGGTACTTTTATTATTTCCTTGCTCGCTTTACGCCCTCCGAATGTACGCAAACTGCTTTAGTTGCCATTTTTAAGGCAGATATTGTTTTAATTCCCGCCCATTGAAGCGTACTCATTCAATTCTAATGAAAACTTAGCAAATCAAAGTCATTTGAACAAAGATTTATTTCCCATTGACCTCCAAACAATACTCTATTTATGTCAAAAGCAGAAAGACGCAACGCATCTGCATTGAAAGTCGCTTCCTTTTCTACCACTTAACCATTTTGTAACCACTTCGGCTGATAAATATAAGACTCATCTTGAAGAAAGTAGAAAACGCACCAAAGATAAAATTGCAAAATTAGAATGTACAAACATCACTATGAATATTTCAGCAAACTTTATTAACCGCTTCGACGTTGGAAATTTCTATTGCATACGTGCTTGATTAATTATAAAAAGGATTAATCTTCCTTGTTCGTTCGCATGGCGGTGCGCGTGCCAACAGACGAAAATTGCATTATGCACAGGAAATTGTATGAAGCGCAAAAGTAGCAAGCGAACCTTCCAACCATAAAATCTACTCAATTAATGTAACTAAATATTCCTATTGGCAGAGTTGCCAGAAGTTTGTTTTTTGAGGTATTGTCAGAGTATGGTAGCTCGAATCCTCTGGTTCCGCCGCCATAGCCAAAGTTTTCGTCTCTGAGGAATTCCTGCCCGCCTCCTTAAAGAAAATAGAGCCTGACCCACGTCAGCAGTAGGAAGTCACTGGCAGCTCCCTTATTTCTAATCCCACTCGAAAGGAGAATGAATGGAAACACATATGTGAGTGTTTGGCCGGACTTCTCCTCCGATTTGTGGGGCGCGTCTTGATGTTGTCACACAGTTTGGGGTATGGTCCCTCCTCCGCCGACTCCTTATGGCGATTGTATATTTATAAGAAGCTGTTTGCACGTCAGAAATATACTCGGAGGTTTGCCATTGCCTGCCGAGGGGCGACGGCGCTAATAGAAAAAAACATTTTTTTTTTGTTTTTTGTTGATGTTGCAAACTTGCAAACATTCAGAGGATAACCACAAGATTCCAGGGCCCGAATCGCGACATTCGTGATCGAATGATTTCTCGACAGATCAATAAGCGTCATTTCGCAGGCCTACGACTGCCCATCTGTGAATAAGATCTAACACATTTGGGTTACTGTAGTTACGTGGTAACTTATAGTCCCGGGGCTCTTCCTAGATCTACCCAGGAATTTTGCGACGTCAAACTATTTGCTATATCCGAATGCCAAAGTAGGTCCAAAATGCCTGCACGAAGTTAACAGGTAGGCCAAACCCTTAATTCCCGAGCAGCTAGGAGAACCAAAACGCTAAGTAACCTCAGTAGGCATGACATAGTCACGGGCTTTCTTGCTAATCTTTCCAGGGTATTAAAGTACTTGTCAAACTTGGACTAGTGCACGTTATGCGGCGAATAAGAGGAATCAGCTGAGCACACAGTACAGTATGGGGGAAAAAAAATGTTTGGCATAAAGTCTAATGGCCTTAGTCATAAAAAATAAAATAGGTTTAAAGAGCGCTATAAAATGACATTTTCATACAAAATTTCGATTTATAAAGCAGTTAAAGTGTTCTTAATTTTTTATGAATTTGGGTATAAATATTAAGCTATCAGCCCAAAGAAAAGAGTTTTGAGTTGACCTACCAAATTTTGTTCGGTTAAAAGTATTATTTTATACAGCCTCATTCATATGTAGGTGGACTTACACCAACTTCGTTGTTTTTAATCCTCTACTCTTGATATTTGTTTCGCAAACTTTGGAACTCTGAGAGGAGTTATATGTATGGTGAAACGTATGAATTGTATTTTAACTGCAAAGTAAGTTTTACTCTGAAAAAAGTTTTATTTCTCGCTCCCCGCGCAAGCATTTCTCTAAAAACACGCACGGGCAAAATTGGACAAGAAAGGTTAATTATATTATAGTAATCTTCACACTTTTATTAATAGCTTGTCAATTGCAACTCTTTGCACTAGCTTGCCCTTTAAAAGTTATTGTCTACGAAAGATGCCTACAATTTTTAGTTTCAATCTAATACTATACATAAAAAAAACTATTGTATAATCGGACAACAAAAGACAATGATAACTAAAGGGCCATTCAATCATAATTTTACATATCTGGACTAATGTTTTCCATACTAAAACTTTTTAAATGTTTAAACTTTTCAAAACAAAAGCACTTAAAGCTAAGTAATGTTTCCTATAAATTCCTCTAATACGATGTGAATTGCAATCAGCTGACTTTGATTTAGGAAATATTTTTCATTTTAAAATACAAAACCAAAAAAAAATTGGACTTTATACGAAAAATAGAAAATTTTTTCCATAGTGCAGTGTGCCAGAGTCAAAATCTCACCAGCACCAAAATCCGAGTCCTAGGCTCGCCAAATCTGGATGCACATGACTCGAATAGCACCTCGTCATGGCACCTTGAGGTCTGTTACAATAGATCCACCTTGTTCTCGGTGACCAGCTGACTTGCTCCCTTCTCTAGACTCAATCTAATCAAATCTGATCTTAGCTCTGCTGTTACTCATATCAGCGGGTTTTAGTCGTCTTTTACGGCAAGAATGTTTTACTCTGAGTCAGACCCGGCCGCAAGGGGGGTTTTAGGGGTTTAAAGTAATGGGCTGAGTGAGCTTTTACCCTGTACACGTCTATATCAGTGACGATTATTTATAGCTTTTACTTATGCTCAGGCATGTCCATATAAAATCAATTAAATGCCCGAAAAAGTCCTTCTGTGGGGTATTTTAGAAAGCTTAAAAGCCCTGCCCGCAGACAAAGCTCGGCCTATCTGCGGTCTAGGCTTATCCATCTAATTTAGAAAAGTAATATTCGAAATTAGTCCAGCTCATATTTTTAGACACTGAAAATGTGCTCTTTAGAGTTTTAAATTGAAAATTATATTATGTGGCAACTCTGCCTAACCGTGTCCTATTTAATTGGGCAAACGAATACTATATTTCATACAAATTTACTTTTTAATTTCAATATAAAACAAATTATTCAAAAAAAATACACGTCTGCACATACATATGTATATCCAAACGCCCAAATATTGCAGTCCAGTCGGTTGAACTCATTCAATTGGGCAGACAATTAAATTGAAAAATTATTTTGGCTTGCTTGAACGCCACTAAAGCTGAGGCCGCGCAGTCCGAGCAGGCCGTCCCCCTGCTAAATAGATAGTAGGCAAGCAACGAGGAGGAAAAAGTACCGCACTGCTCTGAGAAAAGGGATGTAGTCACTTGTTTGCAATTTCATCAACGTTTACATAATTAAAATGACAGTAAAAAGGTGGCTTGAGGTGAACGTCGATTACATGCACATCCGTACGAGTATGTGCGCGAGTGTAAGTGAGCAAGTTTGAGGTACATGGATGGATAATTTAGTAGCTGGGTAAGAAGCAGTCCAAACCAGACTATAACAATTTCATAAATAATTGAGTAAATGCAGAGCCACAGCAACAAAAAAAAAACTCGGGTCACGTTCTCACGGCTTTTATCTTCCCATGCCACTGTAAATGAGTACAAAAACCAGTACAAGTGGAAAAGACAACAAAACCAGGTGCAAGGACAATGGACTAGTTGTCAACAGCATTTCTAGCAAAGGCATGTAGTTGTTGTTGCTGCTGTTTGTTTGTACATAGTATGTATATTTGACGAGCCTGCTAAAGCACGTGCGCATTGTCAATGTGGTGGTAGAATGCTTTTCGCACACAAAGCATAACAACAAATCGACGAAAAGGACAGCTATATTAAAGACTGCCGGTGAATTAGTCAAGCTATGCAAATAAATAATGCGAGTTTTTTTCGTGTGCATTTGAATGTATTTCCTTACGAATACTGATATTATGCTGAGACTCACTTCTAACAAGATGAACTTGTTGCTTAACTTCTGTCAAACATATTTTTACATATATACTTTTGTATAAATGAATAAGAGTGATGCTTTGCTTTTGGCTTAAATGACCAAAAAATGGCTTTAAGGCTCATAGATGCTAATGCCGCCACTTTCGCTGCCAACGACTGACCTATAGACCTATATTTTAACCAAAGAAATATTAGGATATTTGTGTATTTCAGTGAAAGTTGCGCTACCGGAAATAAGATAGTACATACGTTGAGTATTTTCAACGTTTTGATGAATTGTATTCCAACAAAAAAAGACATTGGGTCAGCTGCCGTGGTGCCTAAAAGCTTGCAAATAGGCCAAGAGTACTAGTATTCAATGTACAAGATATGCACCCCAGCTCCCTTTTCACCCCTTTCCTTCATTGCAATGACACATTATGCCACCAAACTAATCAACTAACTTGCTAGGCGAGTGTAAAATATTGCTCTAACGGTTTTGGTTGCATCTAAAAAATATTAATTTGTTATTCTTGTTACATCACTCCACCCCCACCACTGAAGAAATGTGCAGATCATAACTCTTTTTTGAAAGGGAAAATGTGTTCGTTTGTAACTTTGTCGAACTACAAGCGTACTTTAACTATTTAGACGTATGTATGTACATTAGGGTTCAATCCCCATAGAAGAAAAATATCGGTACTGTTTTCCCACAGTCCACGCCAAGATATTTCGAAAAAATATTAAGATTTACGTGAGATGGATGAATTTGAAATACCTCCAAAAATCTCGTTATCTTGTTTTCTTTGATACAATTTTTTACCATTTTTATATATACCTTTTAAGCTTAAACTCTTCTATAATATGAGACGATTTTTTCGAAAACATGCTTTTAAAAACTCATTTTACATATTTATAAATCAAATTTTTTAGGTATTTTCAAATCCGTCCGGCTCACGTAAATCTTAATATTTTTCTCGAAATATTTTGTCAGAAGTCTTAAACTATAATACAATTTTTAATTACGGTGGAAACCCGCAAACTTTTTTTGGGGAGGCACGCTAATGAATGTAGATACATATTTATAGGCAGCGTAGAAGTACTGTGTGTTATCAAGTAGAATATAGCTCAAATATGTATATAGTAAAATTTATGAATGTATTACTTGGGTCTTTCTTGATAGAAAGACTTGAGTTAGAATTTAAAATGGTCCATAAAAAGAAATTTTAACATAGCTTTTTCCCTCTTTTAAAATTATTCCAAAATTAGTACTTTGTAGCGACATTTCTCCTTAGAAAATTGATTTTACCAACTGAAGGCAACCGTTGATGCATTCGTGCATAAGCCTAATGAGCTCTCTGAGCCTGAAACTGTACTCGAAGCATTATATTTGGCACTCGGCACTCGGCGATTCAAAGGTTAGCATAGTGGTTATTGTCCTCCGTGGTACCTCCTAGTACACCTCCAAACTTAAGGCTCCCTCCTTACCTAAGCTACTTGAAGTTGGCTTCAAGTACTTTTCCAAAATATCGCCGCTCCCGTAATGATGTCATATATATGTAAATTCTATTTCACTCTCTCTCCAGTGACCGTAACAGTAAGACAAAGTAAGGCCCAAAAAGGCATCTAGATATGACAGGAAGTGAATGCAACTCTGTCTCATGGAGTATCTGTGGGTTGGAGTCACTCTATATTCGACAATTTCATTTTTTAACATTGCCGTTAAGATCAAAATGGGTCTCGTCAGACATAAAAATGCAGTTAAAGGTGTTTTCGTCTTCACCCACCATTTGAATGAACTTCTGGCGAAATTTTAAAAGAATCGGAAAGTCTACTTCTTACAATTTGCTTGTTGGTTAGATTTTATATAGGAATAAGTTTTAATCTTTTTTGATTGCTCCGAGCTATTTATTCTCAACTGGTCGATAGCAGTTAATCTATTCTATCATGAAAACCATGTGAAAGACTAACTTAACTCGATTAACTATCCCAACTTTGTAATACTCGTAGCTCAGCGCGGTCAAAGAACCTATCCTAACTCAGACGCAGATAATCTCCCCCTCGAAACTCTAAGATTGGCTTGTACGACAACAGCTACAGCAGCGGTAGTTTTCTCCGTCCGAACTGAGGGATCTCTATGATAGGGTCTTCTTGCGTTTATCCAAGCCCAGCCAAATTATTCAGAGCCTCATAATAGTCCGTCTGCTGGAAAAAGTTTCACAAACGTACGCCTATATACTCTTTGGACGGATACTAAACTTAAAGATCACTCTATAAAATAAAAATAAAATGGAACAGCTTAATTACAGATAACCTCTTTAAAGCCAGTTATTCTAAGAGTTTACCTACAAAACTTAAAGTAGGCCTAATTTTTTTATTTACCATTTAATAAACAAATCAACCCACCGTGCAACATCCCAGCGCGCACAACCTGTCAACCCGTCTCATATCTCATTTTTCAAGTGTGTCTCTTCCGCTAGCGAGCGAGCGATGCCTTCTTTTTTTACACCTTGCCTACCAAGTCGACACTTGAGTTTTTTTTTCGGTACACATAAAAATTACTCCACATGAGCGAATGCAAAACTTGAGTTTCCCTGTGTGGTGGCTTCTGGGTGGCTACGCCAGCGAGGTGTGAGAAGGGAAAATGCAACAGAAAACATAAATTGAAGATGTTTCATAAGTTTTTAATGGCACAACGAGTCATGTGACTTGTGTTGTTGAATGGACGCGTTGCTAGTTGCAATTCGCCAACTGAAGAGTAGCGCGCCACGAGGTAAGAGAAGGTTGCAGAAGGCTGCCACGGCTGCATTGCTATTTTTCAAGGCGCATTTGCGGATTATGACACAAAAAGGCAAATGAGTTGCATACAGTTAAATAATCAGGTAAATGCGCGGCTAATATGCATGTACATATGTATGGCTGTGCGAAGAAATGTAGGTAGCGGCTTAGTATTCATTCAGCAGCAGCAATAAAATGACTTGGAAATTTTATTTATGTTAATGCATTTGCTTATTTATTTGCAAACATTCCAAGCCAAGTGAAAGTTTTGGCGCTGCCAGCGTGCGCCAAACACGTTAATCAAGCGCCAAATTACCAGATGGAATGAGGCAAAAGGAGGAGAAGAAGAAAAAAAAAAAAAAACTAGACAGCTCCCATCCGCAGTCGTCCGCCACGCCTGCAATGTGACAATTGCCAGCTGTTGCGCGCATTGCGCTCGTTGACCATTTTTTGTTTACACTGCCCATTAAGGCTTAAGCCAGCTTAGGGTTTGCGTACCGTGATGCTAAATAAGCTCGTGAAAGAGTAAAAGCAAAAATTTTTAGCAGCAGATAGCCAGTTAAACGGGTGTTCACTTTGGGAAAGCGCCATCGCCTTGTTGGCCAAATGCATTTGCAATGGCCGCAAACGAGTTGAGAATGCGCCCGGCAATTAACGCAACAAATCCGGAAGTCACCTGCATGCAGCCACGCATTTGGTACGTGTGTGCGAACGTAGATATTTTTTTATTGTTGCTCTCGCATTTCGCAAAACATTTTCGTTTTACTGAACAAACGGGCTTAAATTCGCTACTTTTGTTTTCAGTTTGTGTTTGTTTGTTTTCTGCTGATTTACTATTTCTGCACTTTGCTGCAACTAATTACCTTGCCGCTGCGCTCTAATGAATATTGCATGCTTGCAACATATGTACGGTTGAATGACTGTTTGCCACTGCCAAGTTGCAACAATATTTACAATTGTCATGGTCACTCACCAAGGCGACGATAAGTTGTAGTAACTAATAGGCTGCAGCAGCAGTTGCAACTTGTCGCAATAACCCCGTACAGAGCGCTGTATATGAATTTGTATTAAATGCAACCTTATATGCTTTTCGCCCACTTCAAGGTAAGCTTGTCGCTAAGTATGCCGCTTCGTTGCAATTACTTTGCAGTATGTCTCTGTTCTTCTTCTTCAAATTCTCTCTTAACAATTTTCATGGCATTGCAATAATTGTTTAATGATATTGAGAGACACAGCCTAACAGCTGATGATAATTAGCTAAAGGCTACACAATAGCTTTACAGTGTAAAATTTATACACATACACTAATAAATATGTACATGCATATGTATGTATTTTAGGGTGGTCCTTAAAAATGAAATGAACGATTTTTTTCAGTCTCTCCCCCTCAATCGATAATGCCACGGTCACAGATGCCACATATAAATTTTGGTCCCGATTGGAGACGTTTAAGGCGTGTCGCATAGGAGGAAAAGTACATATTCCTCTGTAGAGACTCAAAAAATTTAAACTAATTTTTTTTTTATCTAATACTCAAAATCGATACAACCGTAGTCGAAGATATCCCACATTCATTTTGGTCCCGATTGGAGTGGGTTAAGGCGTGTCGCAAAGGATCAGAGGCAGGACTCAAAAAATTCAAAATATTTTTTTTTTCATTTAATACCCAAAATCGATACTACTAACGTCGAGAATACCACGTACAAATTTTGGTCCAGATTGGAGTCGGTTAAGGCGTCTTCATAGGGTAGTCTGAACTTTGACCCCTGTGCCACACGCCTTAACAGACTTCATTCGGCATCAAAATTTATATGTGATATCTTCGACTATAGTAGTATCGATGTAGGGGTTGAGACTTAGGAAATCTGATGCGAAAATTTCCTTCCTACATTTAAGGACCACCCTAATGTACTTATACTAAACACTTTGACAACGATTTGCATTGCCACATGAATTATTAACTTCCGTTATCTTTTAGCTGTCAACAATTATGTGGCATTCACCTCGTCCTCTGCGCCTCTGGTGTCTCCATTTACACTTGTGGCTACGCAAACCTTAACATCGTTATAATAAAAGAATAAAAGAAATTTTGATTTTTAACTATAGTGCACACTGTAACAAAAACTAAATATATGTATATGGGAATTTCCATAACGTCGAACATGGCCATCGTACATATGCAAACTAAATAAACGTGATCTTATACTTGTTTTTATTTGGAAAATAGGCTGATTAAGAGCTATAAGCTTAATCAGCCCTATAATTGGTGCTAAAGTTGATTTTGGGCAATTTTTCGTTTTCAAGATAATTGCAAAAAACCGCGGCATTCGCTTTTTATGACTTTTATTTAATATTTAATTTCCGATGGAAACGCCCAAATGTAAATAAAAGTTTCAAACTTTATATATAATTTAGAAAAGTGCATAAAATTAACATCAAAATTTTAAACTTTTTAATGAAATTTTTAGGAGCCCTATTAATTTTAGTATAATAAAGTGCAAGTTTGAAGTGGCTCAAAATTCTGGTTGATTTCCATACGATGTTGCGAATTTTTGCATACAGAAAGCATGCCTTGCATGGAAAAAACTGCATAAAACTATCGGCAAAAAAAAAATCAAAAATCACCGAGAATTCGGGGCCACTTCGAGCTTGCATTTTATTATACTAAAATTAAATGGGCTACTGCCCAACCAAAATTGATTGCTCCTCATGCCCATCGCGGAAGTTTCGGCAGAGAAAACTCACCACCGTTGACAAAAACATTTCTCATTTCTCTCGAAAACTTATTTACGAGCCATAGGTCTGTTAACTTTCCCCCATAGATCCATAAATTGCGATTGTATAGAATTCTCTGCCTCGTTTATTGGCATCTCAGAGCCTCACCTAGGGAGCTTTCCAGGCTGTGTTGTCCGGGAACCGTGCAAAAGTACGATATAGCATTTTTAAACAATCCCCGATTTGAATACTTTGAGTCCATTTGCTTTCAAGGCCGCTAGACTATTGACGAAGTTATTGATTTTTCTGACTGGGACCGTGCTCTTTAGTAGAAGACTTACACCATTCTCTATAGAATTAGATTAGAAAGCACTGCAGTTATTTGCCAGACGAAAAAACTAGCCGATCAGCATGTCATGAACCATCAGTGTAGAGGGCTGTAATACACGTACCGTCATCTGCCACTAAGCCCAAAGTTCCATTCTGCTCTGATCGGAAAACGTATAACCACTACGTGGAGCGCGCTTTCCATCGATCAGCCTTTACGGAAAAAAATACTGGTTAAATGAGATAAAAGCTTTCATATGAGTATTGGAACATAACAGCTTAGAAGCTTAAATTAACTTACCTTCACTCTTGTTACCTGAAAAGTGAGTATTTTCTACCTAGACACCGTTCAAAAGCAAGCTATCCTCGAAACACTACCCTTACTTGAATTGGACGTATGTATGTAGATAGCATCTTCTTTCCAAGCATTGACGTCTCTTTAGCGGTATTTAAAAGATTCGACAAAACTCTTGCCAAGATGCTCTCTTTACTGCTCAAATCCTTGCCTAATCTTAAGTTAGTCACAACCAAAGTGCTTTAACCTTCATCTACGATTTCCTATCGCATGTGATTCAAGAGAAAAATCTTTAAATCCTAAATTCATATTCAAAGTAAATTTATACATATACGAATGCGTAAATTGTGCTGCTGTTTTATGACTACAAAATTGTATGAGAGTTTTCTTGAAAAATTGTAAGTACAATTGCAGTAACATACGAGTCCTAGGTACATACATGTATGAGAACGAATAGTTTGAATAATTAATGAAGCTTCATCATCCCTCCTTAGACAACTGGCTATCATTCTACTGTGGGTAAAGCCAACTAATTTTGGACCAAAATTTGTAATATGAATGAACTTGAAAACCAGAAAACAATTTCAGTCAAATTAACACATGAGATTAATGAAATATCTTGTAAACGAAATAAATATCATTTACGCAAGCTTAGAAAAATAAATTTCATACAAATTAAATAGTGGTAAATATTAGCATTTCGAGAAATTAAGTTGGAAAAGTGTATTCACTAAGGTGTATGCAAATGTTCGGTTTATGAATAGGACTTGTCTACAGCGCAGTCGCCAAATGTAATTTTGTAGAGTAGGATTTCTCACAAAAAAATTCTACTTCTTTGATCCAATCTTAAGACATTGTCAATTTTCCACTTCTACCAAAATTTTGGTTTCATTCGTTAGCTAGATTGCTCGATTCATAGTTTAAATCCTGCTTAAGAGAACTGTCCTCGTGGACATTTATGTATAATCGGAATTTAATAAATTGATACATTATAAAGCATTCTATAATTATTGAATTTTGTCCCGAGAAAGCGCCGATCGCGCCCATATTGCACTGGTTATGCGAATTGGATTCGCAATGATACAGTGCAACTTGATTTTATTTTTATAATTTTTTCTTCACTCAAAATTTACAGTAACCTCACTAGAAATGGGCGTACGTGATGCTGAGCCGCCAGCTATAAATTCTGACTTTACGCGCCTCAAAGTTGCCACGGGGAGTAAAAGAGCGAAAAGCTTGAACTCTAACGAATTTACACTTAGCTAAAGTTTAGTTGTGGATAAGGGCGCAAATTCGCAAAGCATGCATGGAGATGTTGAATATAACTTCATTCAGTTTTTTTTTTGTTGTAATAAAGATGTATTTTATTGTACCTGCTATCTCTAAGTTGGTGCATTTCAAAGTCCAGTGTGGCGACCAAACGATTACGATGCTCGAGGGGCGAGGAATAGAGCGTAGTTGGTATGTGGATAGTTGCACATTTGTGCAAATAATGAATTCAATCAGTGAATGGAGTAGAGAAGGTATCTAGTTTAAGAAGCAACACCTTGCGATTTTTTCACACTTTAACCTCATCTGACCACCTGAAGTTTTTAAAGATACGAACTGCCTGATGACTGTGGGCATTTGTGCCTTTAACTATAGTGAAATTGTGCTTGCTGGCGGGGTTGTATTTTTTACACCACACACTTGGGAGTAACACACTTTAGCCATCCTTTCTGCGTGCCGCTGCCTGTGCGGATACTCCCGTTTCATACTTTTTTTGATAGCCTTCAAAAGTGTGGGTATGCCACAGTGGAGTTTGTTGATTTTCGATTTACAACACATAAAAATCCCAATGTTGTGTGCTTTATTATTTAGTAATCGATGCTGTTATGGGATTTGATGGCACATCCTGTACCTCCATAAAGGCAATGAGATAAACATATCGAGTACATAGAGGATTCTGTTGAATGAATCACTTTTCATGCATCCGCAAAAAAAGGATTGAATTGGATTGGTTTTGAAATGAAATAATTTTTTAGCGCTTCAGCTGCTCCTTACCACAGCTGACATTAACATTGACTTGCAATTTTTATATGGCATGCGTATTTACATACGTATGGGGCATTCCAAGGATACCATTTGGCTTTTGCATCTCCGACTATTTTCATAATTCGTTATGTTATAGTACCAATTTTTTCAACTTTGTCCAGCCGTTTTCGGGGAATCGCTTTTTTTCAAAGGAAAAGAAGCTCGTTTTTTTAATGCCCGTAACTTTGCGAGAATTTAGCCGATTGGAACATTTTTTTTATGTTTCTTTTTCAAAACTCTTCTGGAAAATAAAATCGAAAAATATGTCAAACCCGTATTTCGATAAAATTAGCCATTTGGAACTACTTTGTTTCTTCTTTTTCACAACCCTTTTGGATTATAAAATCCAAAATATTTTCAAACCCCTATTTCAACAAAATTTAGATGTTAAAATGCTTAATACAAAAAAAATTGATTTCCAAACAAGACGAACCTATCAAAACTTTGTATCGCGAATTACATAATTCTAAGGGCAATTGGAGTGCGAATTACGAATGAGAGAGCGAACTACGTAATTGGGGTGCCGTCAAGAATGATAGAATACAAGATTGCGCCGATTGCAGCAGAATTCGTGAGAGTAATTTTAGCGTGACGTCATCGTAGAGTTGACAACTGAGAGCGGCGAGAATGAGGGCGACTAGTGATGTGCTGAATTGTCCCCAATACTCGGTACCCAATACTTAAAAAAGATTTCGGTACCCTATACTTCCTTTTCGGTATCCGATACCGATTATTTACATTAAAACCTCGCCATTATATGCATTTCAGGTTTAGAAAAAACTTTCATTACTAATTTATATGATATCGGCTAAAACACTTGAACTTATCGCCACAGAAAAATATTATTTTATCAGTTTTAACCTTAGTCGATCCAAGGTCCAAGAAAAATACTTTGACGGATGAAGAAGCCTTTCAGGGGAGAGATTCTGTAGCCAGTTAGCGACAAGTTTCGGATCGATATCGCACTTGTTGACTTACAAATATTTGATATCAAACGTCGACAAAACCGATACCGATTCGAAAATTGTCGTTAACTGGTTACAGAATCTGTCCCAGGCCTACAAAAATGATATCGTCCGATTCAGCTGGAACAAAAATGCATGGCATCGAACCGACATATATACATCTTTCATTTGAATCAGTAAAAAAGCTCTATTGGCTCTTACATTCGGGTTTTGTTAGGCTTTTTTCCATATTTTTGGCCTATGTGCGCTTTTATTCGAAACCTAAATGTTTCGGTACCGAGTATCGAGAGTATTGGGTACTTAAAAGTATTGACTCAGCACATCACTACTGCTGTCTTCTCTACTATGACGTCACCAAAACAGCTGATTCTGTCAAAATCACTGAGAGCCAAGTAGCGGTATCGTCATCGGCGCCACCTCTGTATTCTCTCCACCGTGGGGTGCCGTGGGAAAGCCGTATTATGTATTTATTTATTTTCTTCGAATTTTTAAATTAATAAAACTAAGAAATTTTGTACATCTGAAGGCCAATAACTATGACTGCGTCAAATCAAATGCATTAAACAAAAATATAGAAATACTGAATTGTAATGGAGAAATTTCCATTTAAAACAAAGAAATCTTTTTTGTTTTAATCAATATCTCGAAAACGGCTTGACAAAAAAGTTGATGAAAACCAGGGAGGCCTCTTCCAATTTGTATGGTAACATAGAAAATTATGAAAAAAAGTGGCGATGCCCAAGCTAAAAGATGTCCGAATTAGGCTGGAACGCCCCATATGTCTGCACATTTGTATATCCATACGAATATCATACCTGTTTGACGCAATGACAGTGGCAATGAGCGCCGTTCTGTCGCATATTTAATGAGCAACGGGTTGAGTTTGTTTACATTTACATTTATTGTTGGAACACATGACTCTCTGCTCCGTCCACTTTTGCACCAAATCCTTCCAGTATCATTTTGTTGTTGCCGCAATGAATAAAAAATTTCACATTCCACCACAATTCAGTTTGTTGGGTTCTTCTGCTCCATTTACCGTAGTATATTTTTGTAAATTTTTGCAATTGGTTTTTTTTTTCAACAACGAAATCGAAGCTTATCAAATATTTAGGTGCAAATTTAAACAAAAAATAAAATTCCATGCAGTCAAGCAGAGAAAAATACCGAAAAATGATTGCGGCGGCAGGGCGAAAGCGAATAAAGTACTCGTAATGTTGGGTTAACCTCCATTGACTTTATGATAATGCGTGGCAGGATGCGTTCACGAAATGCGTACGTACATATGAACATTAGACTTCATCACCAAAAAAAAGTTGCGGTCTTTTCGCCGGGATTACTTCCACGAAAATATATCGGAAAAATATTAAGATTTAAGTGAGCTGGACCGATTTGAAAACACCTCCAAGAATGGAGTTTTTTATGAATAAAAATTGTTTCTTAAAGATTTTTTGAAAAAATCCCCTCAAATGACAAAACGGTTTAAGCTTAAAAATTTGCATAAAATCGTAATAATGAGATTTTCGATGCTGTTTTTTAATCATTTTTCAAATATAGATTTAAGAAAAACTTGAATAACTCAGCCAAAGTTTTACCGATTTAGACATAAGAGGTATCATTGGAAAAGTATTTTCTCACCCTTTATTTTTCTTTGCAAGTGAAAATACCTTTGCCATGCTACCAAACAAGTCTAAATGGGTAAAATTTTGGCTGAGTTATTCAACCAAACTTAAAAAAAAATTTCAAAAACGACATCAAAAATCTCATTATTATGATCTCGTTGAACAATTTTTTTTAATATTTTTATGAAAATTGTTTAAGCTTAAACTGTTTTGGCATCTGAGGTGATTTTTTCCAAAAAAAAAAAAACTATTTTTATTCACAAAAAATTCTATTTTTGGAGGTATTTCCAAATCGGTCTAGCTCACGTAAGTCTTAATATCTTTTCCGAAATATTTTGGCTCAAGTCTTAAAATATAATACATTTTATAATTCCAATGGGAAAACCGTACCGGTTTTTTTTTGTATGGGGAGTGATGCAGTGTAATGTACATATATACCATGCATTTAATATGTGAGCCTATACATACATATGTACATATGCATACCATTTGTATGTTAGTTGGCCCAACTGGCCCTTAAGATATACTATTCACGCAAACGACTCCGCACGTGTCTGTAGCCATTACTAAAAAACTCTTAGATAATCCTGAACATACATATAAAGCCGGTAACCTAAAATACATAGATATCACATGTTGAATGTAGTTTACAGATTTTTTGAAACTTAAATATGTTTCAACTTGATTGAAAAATTGCCGCTATGGAAATTGCTACGCGGAATTTTCGTTTCCATAATTGACTGCATTGAAAAAAGATGTTCCTAAAAATATGCAACAATAGATAAATTATTAAAATACAACGGAAATTTGGGCCAAACATGGCGGTATGAGAGACGGGTAAATCGATGTTTTCTAGACACACCCCTTTATACGTTTAGGGATTTTCGGCAATGGAAATTTAGGATAGCAATTTCCATAAACCCATAAATGATTGAATGCATATTTTTAGACATATTTTTTATTTTTAACGCCAATGAAAAAACGTATTGCATGATTATTGTCTTAAGTAGTGCGCTAGTAATGACAATTGTCATTGGCATTGTTATGACCCGCAGTCACCGATAAAGAATTTTATAACAAAAAATTTTCTGCTATTCGGAGGCAGTGTGACAATATCAAGACGCTCACGACGAATCGGAAGAGAAGCTAGGTCAAGCAGGAGTCGTATGGTTTGGGAACTCACACAGCTTGGAATCAATTGAAATCAGCACTACTTTGTCTATTTGCAAGAGTTTGTATGTACATATGCATGTATGCGTGACCGTGTGAACATTTAACCATTCAAATAGTCAGCTATTAAGCGCCCATTAATGGCTTGCAGATCTGATAATTGTCCGCAAATTAAAATTTTAAATCCAATTAAAAGCGTTGCAAACAACTATTACAGCTGCAATAAAAGAACAGAAAGGATTGGCGATTGTATACACTTTTTTCGCATACAGTCCGATGATACTTGACCTTGAATTGAGTGAACAAAGAGAAGGATTAATTTCGCATTTTTCAACACTTTAAACTATGCTTTTTTCAGACAGTTTATGTGCACACATTTGTATGCATATACAGTGACGAACGAAAGTTTTGGCACAGACAGTTTTTCGCATTGTATGCAAAGTTTCTTATTATAATTTTTTTTTTCGTTAATTTTTTACAAAAATATAGTACACACAAAACACAAAAATAAAATCTGTAAACTTTGCATAAGACTCAGGAAAATTCTATAAATTTGTATTCTAATTTGCAAACGTTATATTCAGATTTTTTTGAAAAATCTAAGTATGCAGTTTTCTAACCCATTCGATTTTAGTAGAGCAAGTTCAAAGTTGCTAAAAGATCGCGTTGATTTTTGGAAATTTTTTTGGTGGAAGGTAATATTATTTTCTTCCATACAAAAAACAATTTTGGACATAATTTTATGGAAGAAACTGCGTGAAAAAATATATAATTAGAAAGTTGCAAATGAGTATCCAAATTTATTGAACTTTCCTGAGTTTTGCACAAAGTTTATACATTTTATATTTAGGTTTTTCGTTGTAGTATGAACTACATATATTTATATAAAAAATTAACAAAAAGAAATTGTAATAAAAAATTTTGCATATCCAGTGATTCAAACAAATGGCCACGTGTTGATTTTTTTAATATTCGTAATGTTTTTTGAGCTATATTTTTTGTTATTTTTCTATAAAAATACCTTGAGTATCCAAATTTATTGAACTTTCCTGAGTTTTGCACAAAGTTTATACATTTTATATTTATGTTTTTTGTTGTAGTATGAACTATATTTATATAAAAATTTAGCGAAAAGAAATCGTAATAAAAAATTTTGCATATACAGTGACTCAAACAAATGAACACGTGCTGATTTTTTTTAAATATTCGTAGTGTTTTTTGAGGTATGTTTTTTTTTGTTATTTTTCTATAAAAATACCGTCCAAGCTTTAACCAAAAACACACTCACAGTTTCATACTTTACACAAAATTTTGGAAAATTTAACAAATTTTCATAAAAATTTCAACTTTTTAATCTGATTCTTTAGAACATTTTTGGGTATGCAGTTTTTTAGCCCATACAATTTTAGTCCAATGAAAAGCAAGTTTCAACCGGTTTAAAAATCCCGTTGATTGTTTTTTTTTTATGAGTTTTTTTGAGACGCATTTTTGCACTGTTTTCCATATCAGCACGGACATCTTATGAAATTAAATGCGAGAAACCGTTAGCAACAAAATTTCCAAAGATCAACGCCAGTTTTTTTTTAATTGCTCTTCTTATATAAAACAAAAACGCAAAAGCAGTCTAAAAAAAAATCCCAACGATCAATGCGATTTTTAAGTCGGTTGAAACTGGCACTTCATTAGAGTAAAATTGTATGGGCTCTAAAATTCTGCACCCAAAAATATTCTTACGAATCAGAAAAGCTGAAATTTTGATGAAAATTTGCTGAATTTTCCTAAATTTTGTATAAAGTTTGAAACTGTGGTATAAGTTTTTGGTTAAATCTTGGACGGTCTTTTTATAGAAAAATAACAAAAAAATGTAGCTCGAAAAACACCACGAATATTAAAAAAAAATCAACACGTGGTCGTTTGTTTGAGTCACAGTACATACATGTTTCCAAAAACTCTCTGTGTCAATACTTTTGTTCGTACTGTATGTACATATGTATATATATGTAAGTGTAGCTTTGTATATATATGCATGTACTAAAATGTTTTTTTTTTTAACGTTTTTCATCCTCTCTTTCCCACTTATTTACTGGTCACACCTATCATTTGATAAACTAAATGGCTATATTTAATGCAAATTTGTTTCCACTTCTGAATTTTATTTATGTAAACTGCAAGCCTTCCCTCAAAGCGTTGGCATTACTGCGTTGATTCACACCTATCAATTGACATTTTATTCAAGTGCTAACATCACGTCGCGAAAATAACAATTATCGTTGCGTGAACCATAAATCTATGGGGATCAGTGGAGGCTTTAAAGTCGGCATCTAACCCCGGCTGATGATATTGAGTAGAAAGGTAGAGAGGGCAGCAAGTGAAACACTTGTTTGTATTTGTAAACATATTTGAATTTGCAGTAAAAATAAAGTAGGTACCATCTACTTACGCTTACACATATACCACGCGCGAGAATCACACAAGAATAGCAGACAGATACACCACAAATATGCGAAGACGCTTCGCTGATGATACACTTCCTTGTGAAACATAAATTTTACGCTATGACTTAAAATAAGCGAACGATTCGTTTCACTGCTGCCATAACAAAAAATACTACACATATCCATACATATGTGCACACATATATACCTACGTACATACATACATAGTACTTTATGTACATGCAATTCACAGCGAATCATGCAATAAAAATTCACACGGTGATCCAGACACCTCCAACTCCTTTTTACATTGCAAAATCCACTTGTTTTTAGAGTTGTTTAAAAAGCAAAACACTCAAATAAGCAAAACGTCAAACAAAGGTGAAATTGTAGCTGTAAGCTCGTACTTTGTGTTATTTTCTTGTTTTCCATCGAGAGATTTGCAAGCAAACAAGAAAAAAGTCGCCCTGCCTTTAGAGCCTTTTCCCTCCTTACTACACGAAGGATCATTGCGACACTCCTTTGCCACAATTTCGCGGCATTTTAGTGGATAATGTGCCACTTGACGTTAAAGCTGCATCACCGTGGGAGGCATACACTCAGGCGCGCTGCACACGCACACACAACTGCGAGTCCAAACACAGGCACAATAAAAAAAAAAGCACACACAATTGTGCCACCAAGTTCTATGCAAAATTCAAATACAATATTTTTGAATTGTTACAAAGCCCAAGAGAGCTAAATAAAATATTTAAGATCTCTTCTGCAACAAGGGCGAACATAACAACAAGAACAGCAAGCAAGCGAAAAATTGAGCGTACTTTAGCTGCGGGAAGTGTCGCAAGTAGCTGTCGCAGTCACGTTGCGGCTAGAGGTTCAAGTACAGACGTATGTATGTAGGTACATAGCACTCTAGTAGCGTAACGGTGATAGTCACACAGCGCCTCTGGACATCACGTGATAATCATATTCGACTTAGCTGTCCCCAGTGATGCAGCAAAGATGATTCGGCGAAACTTTGAGGGCGCTTGATGGTACAAATATTTTTGCCTAAATGCTTAAATTTTATTTTGAATAAACAAATGAAGCAAAACTTCCTTTAGTATGTATTTAATTAATTTATGACAATAGCTGGAATATGTATTCATTTAAATAAAAAATAGTTAAAACGTCTCCCTTCATGATTGCCGCTATTGGCTGACAATGAGTTTCTCAAAGATTGTCATTTATTTAGAACTACAGTGCTGCCATTTTAAAACTACTATTCCAAAAAGGGGTTTTTGAGCCGACCGGTTACGTAATTGGTTTAATTCTGGTTGTATTTAAAATAATAAAAACCATTGAAGGCTAGATGAAATAAAGACACGAAAGTTCATAAAAAGCAATTTCGTAGGATTAATCAGCTAGCTCGCACCGCAACAAAGCTCAGTACGAAGATCTGAAGGCAGCTAGACGAAGCAGTGGTCCGGCAGTCAGCACCAGCATATAGCCCCAAACCAGCAGCACTTCAAACGGTAGAAAGCCAAGCTCAACAACTCCTCGCAAGTAAGTGCCAACAGAAGCTGACTCACTGCGAGGCAAGAGACAAACAGCGTCTACACAGAGACAGTTGGGGTCACAAAAATAACGCCACTGCCTAAGGCTTATCCTAGTATGCTCATGACTTCGAACTAAAATTTTGTCCTGTTTGTGTGTAAATGTATTTATTTCCATTTAAAGTGCTCTTCTTAGTTCCACCTATTATTGACAGTTTACGCAGTTATCTCTTAGTACCGCTCCCGTTAAATAAGTACCCTCTACTGCTTTTAAGCAATACACTCTTGAATGATAATTTTTTATTTACTTACTTTCTCCATTGTTGTTGTTTACGTGCATTCCCGCCGGTTTAGTTTTAATTTGTCAAAATAAAGTTTTTTTCAACTTTGCTGCTTGTCACAGTTGCAATAAAAAAGGAACAAGAGTTTGCACAACATTGCCAACATGCAGCAAGCTACAAATTGTTGTTTTTAGAAGTTTTATTGCTGTGTGCTTTTTTGTTGTCTTACATGTTTTTTTAAATTTGCATAATTTTTTTATAAACTACATAAATACATATGTACATGTGCGATGCAGCATGTCATTTTCTAATTGGCGATAGAAAAAAATGTCGCCTCTTTTATCATCTCCAAGTGTCCTCCAAGGAAATTGTATATTTTTTATTATTCACATCAGTATGGGGAAGATGGTAACTATACTGTTGGGGATGTAGGATGTTTCAGTTAATCATTGAAATCTTTTAAATCGCTCCCGGGCAAACATATCGCGCTTAATTCGCAATTTTTCCGCTAAAAACTGAAAATTATGTCAATTTAAGCTCTTCACACACCCACCAGCAGCTAGCATCTTCTATTCGCCATATTTATTTATGTATGTATTTACTCAGCTGCTGGGGCACCGCAATGGCGTTTGTTTTCCATAAATTCTTAAGAAGCTATAACTGCGAAACAGGCAACAACAACAACAAACAACAGGCCAACCTCCTTGAGAAGACACACGATTGCCTCACTCCGGACCACTTTGATGACTCTTGTTGGCTGACTGCTATTTTGAACGATGGTTTCGAGTTGTTCCCTGTCGCGCATTGCTCTTAAATTTTTTATTAGCGCCAAACCTTGGCTATAGGTAGGTGTGTTTGTGTGTAGCTACGATTTTTTTCCTTTGCTGCATTGCTGTTATCCTGTTTATATTGTCGTTTGATAGAGTGTATCGCACTCAATTATTATCAAATATGCACCTTCGCTGATAATACACAAAACCGCTGTTGGTGTCGCTAACTTGGCAAAAAATAGCTGTTTTATTTCGCCGTGACGCGTTTTTACTATTGCGGCCTGGGTTTGTTGCCAGTTGGTTATCCACGCTGCGCTATTCGCGTAGCCGACTTCTTAAAGATGTTGCCTGTTGGAGGCGTTTTGTCATTTTCTTAAAACACATGTGGAAAGAGCCAAACAAATGTACGAACATATGTACATACATAATTTGGGTATTTCATTTTTCTCACACATCATAAATTTCATGATATACCTGATGATGAATTGCTTCATGGGTTGTAGCACCGGAAATCCATATTAATGCAAAAATTTCCTTTAAGGTGCTATGGAAACATAAAATACGCTTATAAAATTTTTCGAATACTTATTTTATTTGCTTTAAAGTAACAGTAGCTAGAAACAATTACCGCTTCTAAAATCACAAAATCTAAGCCATTTAAGTATCTTTTTCATTACAGCTTCGATCGCGATCAACCCTTCACATTCCAAATTGGTGCTGGCCAAGTGATAAAGGGCTGGGATCAAGGCTTATTGGACATGTGTGTCGGTAAGTAGTCAACTTAATTTGTTTATAAACACACACTGTACGCACATACTTAAAATGTTCTCCCCTCGAATCTGTTCCTAAATTTGTTTTTTTGTCTTCTTCTTTTTTAAGGTGAAAAACGTAAATTGGTCATCCCACCCGAGTTGGGTTATGGTGATCGTGGTGCTGGCAATGTTATTCCACCAAAGGCTACACTTCTCTTCGACGTTGAATTGATCAATATTGGAAATACGCCACCACCAACCAATGTTTTCAAGGAAATCGATGAGAACGCCGACAAACAACTGAGCCGTGATGAGGTAAACGTTTATGTATGGATCGCACTTTCTTCACCACGTAATTACTTACGTTATAAGACGTTATTTAAACGCTCTATTGGAACTGGTGATGGTGGTGTTGATGATTTGTTGCATGTGTTTTTATAAATTTCTCCCTTAATTTAAAGGTTTTAGTTGTATGTACATATACCAATATTTATAATAATTCGTCAACTTTTCTAAAAAATTGAGATGAGGTTTAGAACATTCAGGAAAGTGGTCTAATGTTTGGCTACTTAATTTAGACAAAAAGCGAAGTTATTGTACACAGATTCTTTGAAGAAGGCGAAGAGTTTGAGAAGTAATATGACATATCGTTACCTTAATTCACATATGCCCTAACCAGGGACCGAAACTAACAGAGGACTTAAATAGCTTTAAACCTGAAATGTCTAAACGAGGAAAGCCACCTATTGGAAAGTATTTCAATAAGAAATGTTATCTAATTACCAAAGAAGAGGTCAGGTATATAAATTTCTTTTGTATTAAATTATAAAAAAATATATTGAAATAGAGGTGGTAACCTTCGTTCGCTATTTCTGTTTAAAAGCTACTTCCGTCCTCTTTCATTTGATAGCAAACATTTGGCCAAGGTGACTTAAAAAAAAAAATATAACTGTTATTTGCGGTCCCTAGCCCTAATCAACACTTTTTGCGACACTGCGTTTTTCACAGATTTTGGTAGGATACATTGAAACATGGGGGTGGTCCCAAAATTACCCGGCCTAACCTAGAGATGGCGGTAGTTGTTTGAAAAATATCACTGTGCTAAAAAGTACACAATCTATAAAGTATATGTGTCAAGTTTGAAGACGCCACGTTGTTTAGTATATGCTTGGCAGCCGTCAGTAGTGAACGTTTTCAATGAATTTGTTAAAATGGACAAATGACAACATTATCCGAAGATCCAACTTCAAAAAATGGCTCCGTGGTCAAAGATTTTCTAACGATGAAGAAATGATGTCTATGAAATGATGGCTATTTTGAGGAGCAAGACAGTTCTTATTATAAAAAGGGTTTCGAACTCATTGACCATCGCTGGGAAAAGTGTATAGAGCTGAATGGAGATTATGTTGAAAAATAAATATATTTTTCCACCAAAATTTTTGTGTTTTCTTTGTTAGATCGGGTACTTCTGGGACCACCCCCGTACACCTTCAGTTAAAATCTTAAAGTTTTAGTACCAAAACAAGCAGATTAACATGCCACTTTTGTAGTGATATAGGGCGTTCGAAAATGTGCTGATATAGGGCATTTTTGAATCGGCAGCTGAGATAGGGCGTTTTCGAAACGAATTCTAAAATATGGCGTTCTTCAACCAAATTTTGAGATAGGGCGTTTTAGAATTGGCTGCCGAGATAGGTCGATCTTCACTCAGCAGTCGATATGTAACAAATACGCCACACGATTCCTTGTACAGTAAGAAGATGTCGGTATTTCATAGAGGCCGATGCAAAAGTTGACCATACCGGAAAAACAATTCACCCCGAACACCCCCCTCATGTTTGGCCGAACGTAGGGATCGCCCTTTAATATTTTTCGTTATATCTTCGGTATTTACAGTCGGATCATAAAGCAAGATATATCTATGTTCTTGTCTCGAGTAGGCAACTTTTTTCCAAAGTTCATTGCCTCAGGTACTCCTTTCGAGTACTCAGATCTCAGTTCGTTCCAGCCTAATGTCAGTAAATAAAAGCACGCCAAAAATCATTAGGGCTATTCGCGATCCGGTGCAAATGGCCTAGCATCATTGCATTGCAAATTTGTATTGCAAATTATTTACAATACACAAACAAAATACACGCATTTGCATTTGTCATGGCTTGACAAATTTGCAATACCGAAAATCCATAGCATGAAAGTGCTATGCATTGCAACTCTGGTTGACATTTCTATCAACTGATTAAAAAAGTTTTACCATGATAGTTTAATAAAGGTCGCTCACAATCCATGGCATATTTCTGCAATTGTATAAATTTGTCAGCTCTTATGCACCGAATCGCGAATAGCCCTATTAAACTTATGCTAAGAAAGTATTTCGATTTTTTGCTTTCGATTTTTGTATCGTAGTTGATGCCAATTGTACAGCTAGAAATATGACTAATTACATAGACTTTGCAGATATTCGGCAGGCTTAACTGTGAAATACGTGAAAAAAGCATCGTATCAGTTTAGTAAAGGCTGTGCAGTAACAGGAAAAGTGTTCAAAGCTCTTGATTTGCTGTCGTCTCGCAGCAATGCCAATTCTGCCGGCTTGTATCACTATTAAGCCATGACCAGTCAAGATTGTCACAGCCAGCCTAAGCAGTGGGAATTCTAGGTAAAAATGCGCCCGAGGCATTTCGTTATGCAGCCCAGGCATTGTATGTATCGAACCAGGCCACAATTTTGTTCTTCAGTTCTTCTTTTTTTTTGTCACACCAGGTATTTATGGCACTTTGCTTCGCACTTACCTGACCTTACCTTACCGAACCTGGTGTCGCAAGATTTTCCAGATCTCGCCTTTGCCCGCCCGTAGTTAATTGTAAAGGTCTACGGATTCAAATGGTTTAGTTGTTGCAAAGCGCATCGATCCACTAATAAGTAGCACGCCACTTTCAGCACGTTGATAAACTTTTCCCTTATCACAGGACATCTTTGAATAGTCCATCAAAACTGTGACTCCATAGAACTAAATTGGGCAGACCACCTCAGTGCACCATCCTTGATTTAAGTCCTCATTTTTTCTTAAGGCGGACTTGCACACGTTTAGGTTGCCTTCCTAGATTTTTCTTCAGCGCATTGCCTCTAAGTCCGCTAAGTTGGTTTATGAGCGGATTCAAACATTCACACCTTATCGTCGATAGGACCTTATATGCAATATTAAGTTTCGTTTCTTCTTGTGGATAGCGCAAACTAAAATAAGATTCTAACCTTCGGGCATATATTTAAGAGACCAAATTGCTCTTAAAATATGTATCTTCGAACCCGCCTTCGACTCCGGGGTCATATTTTTATTCAAACTGCACCATTGCTGTTCTCCTTTCGTCTCGGTCGAGTGGGAGAACGTTAGCATCGTCCCAATACAATCATCAAAAGCGCCACGGGTATTACCACCAGTGATGCCAGATGTTTTTCCCGGAAATAAAACTTCACATTCGACCAAAAAACTGTAGCCTTCAAAAGAATAGATGTTTTTAAAAAAAAATATTTGGACATAATTAAACAAAACCGATTAATTTAATATTAAAAAACATCAGCAGGTTAAATTATACCTTGGACCACGGTACTGATTTTAAATTGGCCAGGATGGGCGGTATCGGGAAGGCCTCTAAAAGTTTGGCGGGCGGGACGGGACCAAAATCCTTTCCCGACACTGCCGATAAAACTGCAAACTCAGAAAATCTTCCTTAAAAACGATGTATGAAATATGCAGTTTTTATGTTTTATTGAGACGATAAGGAACAACAACGCAAAGTAATCGGAAGATGCCAGATCTCTCATTATTTTTTTTTTTTTTAATTAATTTGAAACATGGGCATTTTTCTTAGTGATAGATTTCGGGACCCGCGGAATCCGCGGTACAATTCTGAAAACCATCGGGATGGGCGGGCTCGGGACTTTAAAATTTAGTTTCGGGTTGGGCAGGTTCGGTATTAAATATTTAGTCCCGTTCCCATCTCTACTCCTGATCTCACTTACCAGATTTTCCTCTTAAGTCCTATGTATTCACATCGGTTCGCCTCCTTTTCTCTCGGTGTCGCTCATTAGCCGTTGACTTGGATTTGTCTGCCCCCGTGCTTCGGTTGCACATAAAAAAAATACTATTCAAACAATTGAAACGATACATTTTTAATATTTCTTGTTTCCTACATCTTTATGTATACTTTCATGAAAAGGAGGTTTTAGTAATTTTTTACTCTAAGCTAGCGATACAACAGTGGTGGCCAAATAATTATGATCACTACTTCTTTAAAAGTTTTGACCATTTATTTTTTCTTTATTTACTTTTTCACAAACATGAAATGAAGCATTTAGTTTATACCACAACGAAAACTATGTAAGCCAAAGTCTTAAACCTCGTAACAGGTTTACAAAACTTCATCAAATTTCAAAAAAATAATCATCAAAATTTTAAACTTTATAATGAGAATTTCAATTTATTCAATTTAAGTATAATTTAAGTTTCAAGCGGCTAATAATTTGCATGGATTTTTGAGAACTTTCCACATTTTCTAAATTTTTTTATATGGGAGAAAATGAGCAATGGAGGCAGGTGGAAATAATTGTACACCTGCACCGATTTCACTGAAACTTGACATGTGCTCTAGTTTTACTTAGAAATATGGAATTATGAAATTTTGTACAGATGGAATAATTGCCACTCCCTCTACTCTTGTGGGCGGAAACATTAAATTTCATCCAATTTCGATGAAATTTAGTTTTTAAACTATATTTTATTAGAAAAACCTAAATATAAAATATGGACAAGATTGGATCAGTATAACGTCGAAAACTCACAAAAAATGTGGGCCCAGTCATTAAATGTGATGGAATTTTGGTTAATTTTTGTTTACTGCTTTCCACTCTCAGAAAAGAAAGGTTATACTATAAAATGACTTAGGTGTAAATACTCGCTTTTTCCCCAATATTTGGTGAGAATTTTTTCATTCTTCGAAAAATGCTTTTCGCGAAATTTTGCAAAAATAAGCTGAAAATCAAAAATTAAGAAAATTAAAAATTATATATATTTGCAAAGTCGCGCGCAAAGATCAAATTATATATTCGAAAACTGCATAAAATTCTCTAAAACATTCGTCTAATTTCAAGACCTGACGGACCGGTACTCACACTTTTTTTTACTAATAATCTTTAGCATCTACATTACAAAGTCATTTTTTTGGTCAAAAAATAGGAAAGTACCAAATAAATGATAAATACCTTCACCTGAATATTCCACGACATTTAAGTAATTGATTACAGTTGAAAAAGAAATACTTTCTTTAATGGGTTAATCGCCAAAGGCAACTAAACGGATTAGTCGGTATCGCATCCATTCCCGTATTTTTTTGGAAATGTATCGTTCGTGAAGAAGGGGGGTGAGTAAATAATGTAAAATTTGGTATTTATGACTTTTACTTTTCCCTCTCTAAGTCCAACAGGTTTTTTTTATCAACTGTCACCATGACTTTTTTCTACCTGCCTCCATATAGTCGAAACACTGCACCGTCAGCAAAAACAGAAATCTCAAGTAAACGTGCATTCTTAGCCGGTTAAAATTTTTTCTAGTAACATAGTTAAAATGTTTGAACTTCGGTAACGATTTTTTGAAATTTTGCAAATTTTTATAAATCTGGCACAATGTTTGAAATTTTGAGTTACAATGTTTTCGTTGTGGAATGAGCTATATTTTTGTAAAAAAAAATAAATGGTAAAAACTTGTAAAGAAGTAGATTCACCAAGTATGTGGCCTCCACTGTATATTCATGTACATATGTACATACATATGTAATGCATATTATTTATATTTAATCTCTTTTTTTTATAGAAAAAATCATCTATTTCCTGGGCATTTGTCTTTAGCCCCTAACAAATTTCCCCAATTTGCATGTTTTACCTAACATTGTTACTTGTTTTGCACAAATTGCTTATGAATGCAAAAAATCATAAAATTAATGTCCCTTTCTTTCCACTCTTGCAGGTCAGCGAATACCTTAAAAAACAAATGACTGCCGTCGAGGGTCAAGACTCCGAGGAATTAAAGAATATGCTCAAGGAGAACGACAAACTTGTCGAGGAGATCTTCCAACACGAGGACAAAGATAAGAACGGTTTCATCTCGCACGACGAGTTCTCCGGTCCCAAGCACGACGAACTCTAAGTCAAAGGCGGCTGAGAGGGTGTTGGCAGAGCTGCCAAATTGCAATAAGAATAGTTATGCTAAAGGGGTAGCTGAAGCGAGCCAATCTCACTTCAACGCACACTCATACAATCGCAAAAATACAAACACACACACACAAACACACAAAGTCACACATGTACACTATACATACATATATACATAGATATGTGAATTCATTATTTGAATTTTGTCAAAAAAAAAAAATCAATAATTTGTAGGCAAATGAAGACAGAGTTGCCTCGTATTTTTGCATGCATAAATTGTGTATCAAAAGAAGACGAATGATTAAAACTATTAAATGAAAAAAGTGCGAAATTTTGTAAATTTTTAAATTTTGTAACAGTTTTCTCTGCACCATGTTTTGTTTAACAATCCGTTTTTTCATCCTCACTCAATTACTCGTATGACAGAAAAATTGTTGTTGAATGCAATGAGTGTGAACTTCTATTTAGCAACATACTAGGGCTGCGACTATCCGTGTATTCGGATACCCGTATACTCCGACATTCATTTAAACAGATAAAATCCGGTTATCGGGTAAATATTCATTCTATTTGGTTATGCGGTTAATATCCGTTAATTTTGTTTTCCGAATATGCGGTTCTTATCCGATTAGAATTATCCGGACATAACTCCCAGCCCTACTACATAAAGAGGCTGCGTTTCTTTATACATTCCGGATAATCCCATTTCACAGCCGGAATAAACAGAATGCGTTTGAAATATACGTTAACATATCATCAGGAACGTTCTAAAGAATAAGTAAACAAAAAAGTTTATTCCAAACGTTCAGAATGAATAAAGAAATGCAGCCAGAATGTTTCATTTTTTTTTATCATTCGCTGTTCATAGTCAAGAAGGCCTTAGCATTTTAATTTAATAAATTTGTGTATTTACGTTTCTATTTTTTTTTTTATTTTTTTGATATTCTCTCGCATGTATGCAAACTTAAATATATTGTTAAATTGTACTTTTTATTGTACATACATACATACTTATGTACGAAAATGCTTGTGACGGTAATTTAGTTGTATGTATAATGTAAGCAATTTTTTATAGCAAGTATTGTATTAGATACAATAAAGAGAGAAATAAAGTGAGTTTACAAAAAAAAAGAGTTCCTTTACAAAGATAATGGCGTGGGGAATCAGTCATCGACAGAATAGCTTTTATTTGGTAATAAAGTTTACTTCTTTTATCTCAATTTATAGCGCATTTTTTCATATAAAACTAACCGTCATCTGACATAATATTTTGTCATAAATCGTTTAGTTTTTTTTTTTATAAATTAATTAATCGGCTTGGTGGCCCCGGTGACGATATATTTGAAAACCCCGTATTTATGGTCCGATATGGCAAATATTTGGAATGTGTATTACCTACATGAATGGAAATAACTCCACACAAAAAATATTTCCCGATAGGTGCCGCAGGAGTCGAGATATTTGGAAAACTCGTATTTATGGTCCAATTTGTCTCATATTTACAACATATATTCATACCTGTTGCAGTATCCGACGGATGCCATCCGAACCGGTCTAGTCCGATTCTCGTTGTCATAACAAGCTAGTAAAAAGGATTATGTGCGAATGGCATCACTGGGATACGCGAATCTAATCCTGCACTCTCCTGTTAAAACAGGGCGAATCGGATTAGATCCGTCGGATACCGTAATAGGCATGATTACCTAAACGGATAGAAATACCTTCATAAAAAATTTAGTCGTCAGGTGGGACGGGGGTCGATTTTTCTTCTTTTTTACTTATCACTTAGAAAAGCTTGTCTTAAACGCTTTTTTATTATTACTTGTTTCTGTTAAAACCCTTAATCCACAAGATTTCTCACCATTTCGGACATTTGACTCACTCCCCCCTTCTCGATACACCCTATGAGTGTTTGAAACACTCAGTCGAGCTAAGGAGAAAAGTAAAGTAGTTGTAAAAACCGGATAGACAAAGGGATTCTTAGTCATAAGCAGAGTTCCCGCGTTCGAAGAACCCGGAATTACATCCGCAGCAATGATAATTTTGAAGCGTTTGAAAGTTTCGCCGATCTGCACCAAGTTACATTCAGCCCTCGGTCGTGGAAGCTGTATATAGAACCAACTGTCGAGAGAATATCGGTTTTGTGGAAATCAAAGAGGTTTCCTCACTACTAAAGCCGTGGATGCTGAGATCAAAAAGAAGTTCTAGGTCCGTCGAGAATTGCTACCTCATTACGGACGAGAAATTTCGATATCGACTATCAATTCTACTTAGGTAAAAAAGCAAGTCTTCATCGCCCAATATCTTCGCAAAGCTGCGAAAGAGGTTGCTGCTTGCTATCGTCCAGAAATGAAGATAGGAATCTAGTAACAGACGCCGAGATGACACTGAACATATGGGAAAAGCACTTTTCAATGCTTTTAAATGGCGAAACAAATAAAGTGTTCAACAAGAGCGATTTTAGACCCTCGAGAAACACGAGGTAGATATGTGTATACATAGATAGCCGGCTAACAGTATATCTATCGTGCCCACAACTCATGACAGCTAGCCCCAGGTAAATTTCAGAATTAATGCCAGAATTAGATGGCATGTTGTACGCCATTGCCGTGCCCTACGTTTGGTATTTTTCTTTATGAGAGCTTTTTTTGTCATGTTGGAACCTACTGTAAGGAAGATCTCAGGTCTATCAGGGTCGAGACAGCAGCATTTCTGACTACCAGAATCGCTTCCTTATTTCCTTCGACTCGCATGTGCCCTGGTGCCCATAGCAATTGGATAGCATTATTCTAAGCCAGAGCAATAAGCTTATCTACACAGGATTTGACCTGATGGGATGAGGGAACTTTAAGAGACGCACGACTATCAGTTAAAATGAGGAACCTCTCACTACGATAATTCCTGCAAAGGTTGGTCTTAACATACAGACTTTTGTCATAGATTTCTGCTTGGAAGATGCTTGGAAAGACACCTAGGAGGAACGAAAGCTTCCGTCTGGGGCAAAATACGCCTGCTCCAATGCCATCAGGAGTCTACCACTGTGGTGTGCCATAATGGAGGTACTCCAGGTAGCCTTGTCGTATGTACCAACTTCATGTTTCTTTTGAAAACTTCCACGCTATGCATATCATCTCTGGGGAGCAAGCTGCCTCTACGACGATATGTCTAAACGTTCCCACGACAGTCGGGTCTACGTAACCGGAACGACCCAGATTTATATCTGGCCAAGGACTGTCACTCCAGCAACACTCCCCAAAAAGTTTTTGGGGAATTTGTATGCTGCTACAACAACAACAACGATATGTCTAAATTTGGTATTCGCGAAAAACCTACACGGCTTATCCAAGCCATTTGCGACCAAACGTAGTGGTAACAAGGCGATATTTTTCTTTTTCGAATACTTTGGTCATTTGAGCACCCAAAGCCTCAAGTCTAACCTCAGCGCCTGCTGCAGCCGCCTGACCTATGATGTCGATCGAATTAATGTTAAAGAAAACACTAATTTCCAATGTAGGAGACACCCTCAGTACTCAGTAATTCCAAAGAGGGAACCCGCGCTACGAGAGGCCCGGAGAGAGAAATTGGTAATATTATCCCTGCAGCGGTAGAGGGCACCTGATGTTTTCTCCACTATTTTCTCAATGCTTGGCTTTCACTACTACTTTTCATACACATAGAATCAAGCTCAGCCTTAAGACTGTCAGAAAGTGCTAAGCGAACGCGAATCTTATACATACGTAGATATATGCTACTGAATGGAAAGAGTTCTGACATACTAGGAATTATGGTCTGATTATGGCAACTTAACGTAACTTAATGCCACGTCGAAATCTGTTTCATTTTGATTCTCTAAGTTCTACGTTCCGTTAAGTCGGAGGGTTTTAAGCAATCTCGAAGATATCCTGAAAACCCTGGGGGGCTTTCGCCAGTCTTCGGAACAAGCGCCACTCCCTGCCCTCGCACAGCGCAACTAGTGAAGATTGGAGCCGGCTTCGAAGCCTCCAAAGAGTTTTGCAACTGGTTAGGTACAATGCCGCCTGGTCCTCTAAGAACAATTGAAAACTCTTCTTAAATGCTTCTGGCCATTTTAAACTCTGTATCCATTAAATTTGCGGAGAACATTTAAAAGTAGTCATGCTTTTAGGGACAGCCAGAGTTAGAATTCCACTTCTGAATTTTTTTGCGCCTTTGTACTCCAAACACAACACCTTGCAACAGCTAGAGCTTTCATGACTCTGAAAAAGTTTTTAAGTCGAAACACTTTTCTTCGATACTACCATCCTTTTCCTATATATGTACAATGACATTTTTTCAGAGAGTATAATGCTCCATTCAAAAATATTCCATGACTCTTATGTTGGAAAAATGCAGTCGGAGTGTTATGAACGCGTTGTATTCAAGAAATACATATACCGTCGATGTTTTTGTAAAACCGCCCATCGCCCTATTCAAAATCGCCTATCTTACGCCCTCAAATTTTACGAGGGGAGCGAGAAAACGGGATTTCTTTGTAGGCATTGCTTTACAAATCTGTTGTTTTGATAACGATTCTACGATTTTTATGCATAAATCTTGGTAACTGGAGTTCAGGGTTACCAAATTTCCTTTACACGATTTAGGCGGTTTTGCATAAACATCGACGATATGCAATTTTTTTGTGTTACCATAATTTGTATATAGAATTGCTAATAGATAGGTACTTTATTTCTCAAAACAAAAAAGAATATAGTCAAATTGAATTTGGATAGTGATAAATAAAAGTCGAATACAATTTTTCAATTGTAAATCGGTTTAGTTACATAGATATTTAAATCTTTACACTAAAACAAGTAGCATACAATAGATCTATAACCAGCTTAACTACCCATACATGTATGTAGGTATGTACGCATATATGTATGACTTTCGTATATTCATAAAAGAAGCTTTCAAAGCAGCCTTATTTCAAGAGAAAATAAAATATATTTACTACACTACACTCAATGCAAAGTCGACTTTTCTAATTGAGCGCTATTATTTGATAACTACAGAGGCTGTTGCCTCTCCTGTCTGGTTTTATTGCCAATATTACGTAATATTTATTTAGTTGCCATTTTGCTTTCCCAACGACACGATTTGATTGTAGCTACACATGTGATTGTGAGCCAACTTAACCTCTTATCCAAATCGCTTTTTTTTTTGTTATTTCATTTTTCACTCGCCCGAACTCTACATTAATGCTATAGAAAAGTCATAGTAATACGCTGCTTAACGGTTTGAATTTCAAATTTCAAACTTTGAAATACTGACTTACTTACCAACTTTCCCCCATTAGAATAGACTAAACATTTAAAATGTAAAAAACTAACTCTAAAATTATTGCATCCTCAATGCCGGACGACTCGCCATGAAGTGTCGGTATGAGTTGATCATCCAAAGCATTCATATAAAGCGGAGGAAGTTTATTGCCACGTGTGCCAGCTTCATAGCAGACCTGCAGATAAGCAAATATGTAATTTATATTTATGTGTTTTATTACGTACAGTGCACATACATTTTCTTGATGAATTGTTGCACGTAAAGCTAGCTTCCGACTGCCACTTGCGACGAATAAATCAAGAAAGGGTACCAGTGCAACGCAAGCACTACGCGCAATTTGTCCCGCCATGCGCGTGATATCCATAGAAGTGGCTGCTACAGCAGACTGTGCAGAGGCATACCACTCGTCATACTGTTGAAGAATAAGGGAAACGTCATTTCGATTATGCTAAGCTGGTAAAAAAAAGAAGTGTAGCACTCACCTTAAGTATATAAATGTCTGTGAGCCGTATAGCGTAATTAGCATTCGAATAGTTAAAACTATCATGTACGCGCATACTGCATATACCATCCATAGATTTTTCATCGATAGGTGATTTCACGCTGTAATTTAGAAATGTGTAGATAAATATGAAATTTGTTTTTCTTTTTGGTAAATCAAACTCAAAAAATTTACCCAACATTAAAGTCGCGATCATTATCCACCCATTTTATGCTCACAACCTCAGTTTGTTGATCGTTGGCATCCACCGGACCGCATATTATTTCAACATCTTTTTGATTTTGCAGCGAATTACGTATTTCCTCCATTTTACTTGGCAATACTTGTACCATCAAACCATCTTCAACGATGCTACATTTTCCAGAAAGCCCGCTCGTGCTTTTCAAAGACTCATTCAATACAAAGAAACTCGCGGCAGTAACTTAAAAAATAAAATACAAATTATAGTTTATTTACTTTTAAGTTAGTGTCATATGAGACTAAAAGCTATCAGCAATTTTCTGAGGATGATAAGATCTGTAATCAACGAATTAAAAGCTGCCGGTCATGTACTGAAATTGATGAGAATTGAAGTCGACATGATTTACTAAATACATTTTCATAGTTTGTTTTAACTAACTACCAAAATAAATTAAAAATCTGTTTGTTTCTATGAAATTGTAAGAAGGCAGCTACAACATACATAAATATAGTTTAACAAGTTCACGAAAAAGCCCGAAATTGTTCTCATATAAAACCTTAACCTCACCTCTGCGCGGTTTTCCTTGTATGTTGATAGCTTGTGTTGAATATGCATACATTTCAGTACCCATATCATTCACATTTTGCATGCATACCAAATGCCCATCCGCAGTTTTTGAAAAATTTCCACCAAACGCCAATATATGATCGCTGGCATTTTTTATTGCTTTAATAACGTCATCTTGACGATTGCGTGGTATCATTACCGTTGTCTGTCTATCTTCCATATGTATATACATTCCCTTGATGCAGGGCAGAGTATACGAATAATTTCGGAAATCCTGAAATGCATTTCGTACAAATAAAAAACTCACTCGTAGGAAATTCGTTTTACTTACCGCAAGGAAATTAATTATTGTCTGCGCTATTTCAGCATAAACCGATTCTCGATTACGTATAGAAATGTGTGGGCAGGGATAGTAGCGATACTGTGCGCCCAATCGCAACATTAAACGAAGTGGAAATACTTTGGCCCATGGCACCTCGTTGCGGTGAATGAGTATACCAATGAGAAAGGGTTGCTCTGGCAATAAAACATCCTGCAAACACTGAAAAGTAGCGCGTATAAATATGAAGCCGCCATAGTCGCGGGTGCCTAAAAAATTGCTCGATCGTGGACTGGTGTAAGACAATTCGGCGATTGGATTTCCCAACTCAGCATCGCGATATATTTCATAAAGATGCACAAATATATCCTTTGGTATTGGCATCACCTCATTGTCTTTACTTATGTCCGGCGGGGTGGATTGTGGCTCATATTCCAATAAAATGATGAGCTCATCATTGCCAACATGATGCAAGCCACATGTAGTAAAATTGATAACAGTACGATTCATGCAACATTTCACTGAAGAAAAGTAGTTATAACACGCATGTATATATTATATAGTAATCATATTTAGAAATTTGTTTAGTTGCCCGTACTTACAATTTAATATTTTCACGTCAACGAATAAATTTTTTTCCAGTGCGAATCGGATTGTCTCGCTTTGTAAACGTGCCACGAGATCTTGGTTGTTAAGAACTTCTTTGTATTCAAAATCACAGCTGTTTTCATCTTTGCGTACATATATTGGCGGCAAAGAGTTGTTGTCACCTGGCGGAATGAAGCAGCCATTTTCATCGCTACCAGATGGAGGTAAACGTTTTGACCGCATAGCTGAAACAGCATCTGGGACCTTACTGCTATTCGTGACGCTTTTCGATCTGCTCGCAGCTGTTTTAGCGTGATCTATGAATAAAAAAAAATATATTGAATTCAGCAAAAAGAAGTACTTTCCTACTAACCATCTGCGCCGTCTTGAGCCGCTGATATTGTAGCCGCTGCAGCCAGTGGTGGTAAAGAACCGCGAAACAGCGACGCCACCAACCCAATTGTTGAGGCATCACTATTACTACCACTTGGTTGGGCTCGCACAGGAGTCGGTGGTTTATTTACTGCACCGCTGCTATTTCGTGTCTTATCACCCTGTTGATGCGATCCACGACGCGCATGTTTCGCGTCAGCCCACTGATGTTCCATGCTGGCCAAATCGCTGCCGGGTGCAATGCCATCACTGAACATAACACTCTTTCTTTTGCGCCCTTTCTTGTTGCCATCCCCACCGCCATTCGATGAATTCGACGAATAACTGCTACCTTCTTTCTTGAGTACACCCACTGGCACAATTACAGATGGTGGCTGTGTATTTTGCGTGCTCACCTGTCTGTAGGGCGGTATAGTGGAGCAGTACTCCATGGGATTGTTCGGATTGGGTGAGCGCACTTCGCCTGCTGTTGTGTTTGTTGCGGAATTTGTACTGACAGCTGCCGCTAAAACATCATCTTGCATATCAGTTGCCACCACCTCGCTTCCTATAGCGCCAGCGCCTTGTTGTCTTTGTGTAAGTATGAGAAAGCACTGCAAACAGACACGAGATTCGGCGGTGTTGCTGAGGAACTCCAACTTGAATTTTTGTGAACAACAAACGGAGCAGAGTACTTTACCACAAGCACGACAGTGGTGACGACGTTTAATCATTGTGAATTTGGCATGGCACTGCATGCATCCGGCAGCCATGTTATCTGGCACCCAAATAGGAGGCACTTTGCCTAAATTCGCATACGGATCACTATAGCCAGTTGCCTCAGCCACTTCACCATTGGTTGCAACAGCATCATCTGGTGTTATATTTGGCGCAGAATTGCAACTAACAGCACTTGGCGCATTCGACTCAGCATTTTCCGTTCCAAGTGTTGTATTTTGAGTCGACTGCGTGCCTGGAGGCGTTTGGCCGGCATTCTCATAAAGGTTAGATTGCAACATAGGCAAATTAAGTGATGTCGGACGTTGTGGCCGTTGCGCCGCTGAATCACTTTTAGCGTCTTCATCTGTGCTGCCGTCCTCATCGTCTCCATTTTCAGCTGAAGCTTTTCGACGGTCCACTGTCGCATCTTCAATCTCATCTTCATCACTTATCCGATGTCCCCCGATCACGCCACCTTCCAGCGAACATTCTGAACCAGTGTATGATGATGCAACGGAATTGGATGATGGTAACATATCAGTGTCTGCCTGAGCTGCTTCTGTAGAATGTGCGCGTATTTCCGAAAATTCAACCGTCGATGCCTGGGAAAAACTGTCTGCATTTACGCAATCATTGCCGCTGTAGCTTTCCACACCCTCGAGTACATTTCTCCTCTCTGGGCTTGCTCTACGGTCGACGACTACAGCATTATTTAGTTTTGGAATTGCTGAAGCAACTGTCGATATACTTTCGAATGTTTTCGCGGTTGTTGTTGATGTCAACGGAGGAGGTGGTGAGCCACATGCATTTGTAACATTTAGCTTAGACATAGCATCGAACTCACTGACATCATCTATGTCCATCTCTTGCAACATACTGTCCAGCTCCGTATCCGAAATTTCGTCCATTGTTGAACCGAAGGTAATCGGTTGCTGCAACACTTTTATGGGTTCCTGTTTTTTTAGGGGCACAACAGCTTCGCAGTTTTTACCGGTGATATCCTCCTCATTTTTTACATTTGCTCGTTCGCTTTTGTCTAAATCGAAGTTAAGCCGTAATTCCTGATAAAAGTTGTAATATACCTTTAGCATGTAGCATTTAATATTTATATAATTTTTAACGTCGTATTACCTTTTTCAACAGATTGTTTTCCTGAGCTCCGTCAATCTGCTGACTTAAAAGTGAGTTACTTGTAGTCTCCGACAAATCTTCTAGCACATTTTGCAATACTGACGAGGCAGTCGGTAAGTTGAGTTGCGAGTTTCCGGTTGTCAATGATATGGACGATAAGCCTGCAGCTATATCTTCTAGCCCAGCTGTGCTTTCAGCTTGTGGCGCACTTAGTGGATCCCGTTCTTCACCATCTGTCTCCAACCCGTCTTCGGTCATTGCCACCGCCTCCTCTTCATCATAATTTTCATCATCTGGACCCGCAGCGTACGGATGTACTGGCAAGAGTGCATCTCGATCTTCGCTTATTTCCTCAGGTGAAAGTGGTGCAGATTGTTCATCAGTAGTGGAAACGATTCCCGGTGATGGGCCTGATGAAAAAGTTGACGAAGATGAAGTGGTTAATGAATCTGACGAAAGTGGACTGTTGTCGGCTGCTTCATTCATTTCATATCCAATTTTCCGTGTATGCTTAGAATTTTCAGTAAACTTGTGTAAATCATCACTGGCCTCTTCTTCATCCACGACATCTTCTTCGTATACATTATTGTGCGATCCAGTTATACTACTACCACTTTTGACATTCTCAACCGTTTCATTTTTCGTTGTTATTTGAGAAGTGTAAGTTGTTACTTGTTCATTTGGAGTCACAGCATCATCAAAACCACTCTTTTTTGTATTTTTATCTAATTCCTGTGTTGTGCTCACATTATCAGGTATTAGCCGACACTCTTCGTCATAACGCTGCACTGGCGCCGATTCCAACGACTCAACATTTTTCTGATAATCATCTAAACTGTTAAATACCTGGGAAACGCCTACAAACCCACTTTTGTGGGTTGTAGTATTTAAATTTCCTACTCTTGGGTAATGGTTTGTAAGTTCTGCATTGTTTTTTGTTGTAGGCGCACTTGCAGCTGATATAGACCTGTTGTGTTCGTCTGCGGCCTCACGTAATTCTAAATTATCTAAAACTTGATCTATATCCACTAGATCCATTTTAGGGTTTTGTTCGATATTGCCATTTAATCTGGAAAATAAAATAAGAAGTGAAATTATTTGCCGACGAACTGTGCAAAAACATTAGAGAACAGTTTGGGCAAGTACATATGTTTCAAGCCTTTTCTATGATACCTCTATTAGTGACTTTTGGATTTATTTGGGTTTGTCTTAGCAAAGAATCGCATAAAAATTTGTACATAAATCATTTGCTATTGTGTTAATTAGTTTTGCAAACCATGTACACATATGCGTATATATTTACTTATGTACGACTGCACACACAGGGCGAGGAGACTACGCATACTTATGTATGTATCGGCACGGGCACCTAATCGGCCCAGAGACTAGCGCTCCGCTTCCCCTTTCCCAAAACTCCATCAAAAACCCGAAAATAATATCAATAGGATTTCCAGATTTACCACTTCAGGATCCAGGAACCAAGGTGCTTCTTATCTGCCTGAAAATCACTTACTTGCCTTTGTTTTTATTTTTTATCAGTTAGTTCGGTGCACTATCCCTTTTTAGTATGAATCATCTTCTGTGGGTTTTTATATTATTTACAAATTTTCCAGCTTAGGGCGAATTAGCAAACAATGCAAAATACAAAGACACCTTTGCAATTCGGACAAACCATAAACTATTCAGGTAATCCTTGGCCGGCTAATGCAGTTTTATTTAATTGTTAAAATGTAAGATGTTATTACCAATCACAAACCATCCAATTATTCAGCGTTATTTGATTGCAACCTGGCGAATATCGCTTAACAAAATATTTTCTACAATTTTACGTTTTCTAAACAAAAAAAGTTCCTGCAGATAAAACAGATAAATGACAGTTTTGTAACAGGGATGGAAAATTTCTTCCTAATTTTCGGAACCCTTTGTACCTTATAGCAAACAAAAGTTCCTAAAAAGGGCATAAAGGTGAAACTCCATAGAAGGTTTTACAGGCGTTGCGGCTTTCGAAGTCGTTTCGGCTTTAAAAGCTTTTTAGGCGAGCAACTCCACAACAAACTTTTGGCGCGAGGAGATTACGATAACCAGGGCGACAAATTTTGACTACGCCATTGGAAAGCTGTGTTCCTCCAATTTTCAAATATACCCACTCTTAGGTTCCGGAGCCTTCTAGTTTTAAAGGTATTTAGTGTTAAAAGTTATTTTTTTTTGATTTCTACAAATATTAATATCTTATGAAGTACATAACCGATTAAAAAAATTAATGTGTAAAAAAGATAACTAATTTATGTTTACGTTTATGTACCTAATTTATATTATTTTTCATATAACCTTTTTTGAGAAAATTACGTGATTACAATCAAAAAAATTTACATTATTTAGAAAGTACAAGTTATTACCTTTAATTTGGTATAAATATTTCATGATCTGCTTTTGAGGTTTAAGTATTCAGTGACAATAAAAAATTTGTAATTCTTCCAAATAAGGCCCTTTCTTCTCCGGCAAACACATAAGTGGTATTAAAGAACTTAAATCTATAAATATAATATGTAAATAAATACTGTACCGAATGAACTTCCAACACCTGTATCCACTATTCCATAACTGGTTTCGACTCTTTTATTTAAGCAACCTTGCGTACCTTTTGCGAGAACAAGAACTGTCAAGTTATAGATACTAATTTGTCTGAGACTAGTAAACTCTGAAATTTGTATCTAGATACTTTGTGCACCAAATTTAGTTCATGTTGTGTATATTAGTGATTTTTCGGTGATCTATTTAATACGCCATCAAATAAATAAGAAATGCAAATCACCTACTAAATTTTTCTCTACTTAATTCTTCCAGTGTTCAATTATTAAGTAAACTAATTTACTTGACCACATATTTGTACCAAAAGCTGGATAAACGCTTGACCAGTTATGAACCAAACTGCAAGTGCAACTATCAATTTTGAATATATTTCAATGAATTTTCTTGGAGTTTAAAATGGAAATTAATCTCTCTTTATGTGGATGGTCTGGATTAACAACTATAATGGGTATGAAAATTATGCATGAAATGAGACAGGTTAACTATCTATAGGTGTCCAAGTAAGTGCAGATGTGGCGACTCGGACGAAATGTAAAACGTAGAAAGCAATAGACAGACATACTTAATACATACATAAATATGTACATACAAAGAAAAAAATCGAAAAATGAAGTTGCTGTGGTTTATGGAGTAATCGTCCCAATTCTCACTACTAAAATTATAAATAGAAATAAATCTATTTTATGAATAATGTTCTGGTGAAAGTCCTTCCGGCACAATGTACATAATGCTGTTAACGCTTATATGTTCGACAGCGTTTCCCCTTTGAAAATAATTATGGAATATCAAAATAAAAATGGCATCATTCATAGACTTGCTCAGGTGGCGTCTGAGGAGGGAATGTTGATTTCAACATACTGCTGAAGTAATCTTTTTTGCTTTAATGTTTATTTATAAACAAATATCTGGAATATTGTATTTTCCGCAGGTCCAGGGCGCATCTTAAACTATAGATGTGCTATCGTTTTGCACCTTTTCTATAAACAAATGAAACGACGCAACCAATTAAAAACGAAATACTAAACTCTACAAATACATAAGTTTAGAATGTTTCCAAAGTATTGTAAATTGTATTTCCTATTTGCAAATATATTATGTAAATATCGAATCAGGTCTTCGCTCCCATAAAGTGTACAGTGTACACGAAAATATAAATGAAAAATTGAGTACATACTTGTGGTGGCGGTTGCGGCTGCCGACCAATTTAAACAACGCACACAATTGTATATAATCTCCTTACGACTTGTTAATAAACCTGCCAAATGTTGTGCGTATTTAAATCGCAATACAATAGTTGCCAACTTTTTGTTTAGACCTGAAATCTCTTTACTGTTTACTTTGAGTTTCGTAAGTTTATATAAGTTATATAGACATTTCACATACCTATTAAGCATTACCTAAATCCGAGAGCTGCAAGCAGTAATGATATTTAGAAATAAATAGCAAATGGTGAATAATACCATTTCGTAATATAGAAAATATGCTCTTTGGTATCATCATAACCATCTACTAATGCTTTGCATAAATATTTTTTTTTAATTATTTTCAAATGTATGTACTATTTACAGATACAATAACTGCTAGTTACATGATGTTCGCCAACATGACATCAGTTGCAATGAAAAAATAAACAGCAGCGCTTTCTTGCAGTCTTACATTTTAAATAAATCTGTAGTGATTGAAAATGGAAAGTCGTAAAAACAATAATCAGACTATAACGACATTGCAGCAGCAAAACCAGCATCACCATGCAGTCACTATCACCGCTGCTGCTGTCGGCAGTAACAGCAGCTGCGCGACTCCTGTTAGCTCAGAGCCGTCGCGTGGTGGATACTTTGAATACGCGCCTCCAACACCTGATACAGCAATCGACTATGATGACATTAGCAGCAACAAGAGCACACCTTATTACACACCAATGGAGTTTGTGCAGGGTACTTTCGAATTTCCTTCGCCAACAAAACTAGAGCACATGGAAGACATAGTCGAGTTGCATTGTCAATCTCCACAAGCGGTTGAGCAAGCAGATATGACTCTGCAACGCAAAATTCCTACGCCATCCCAAACGGCTACTTCGCGTTCATTAGCTAGTGCTAGACAGCAATTGTCCAGCAGTAGTTCGCCGGTAGTGTCTCGTAAATTAAGGCGATTTTCACTTTACGAACGACGCTCCTGTTCGCCACAACAGCTGCTGTTAAAAAATGTTGTCTCTGCTTCGATGGACAGCAGTACGGAAAATGTGGCCGCCATGGCAGATAAAGAAAATGCTAAACCATGTTATAGGCCAGCCATGTCCGAAAGCTGGAGAGACACACAAATACGCTCGAATAGTGGCAATAGTTCACCGATCACGCTGAGGGAGGCTGACGCAGTTTCACCAAAGATTTTTGATATAAATTTAGCTGGTGGCAGTAGTAGCGGTACTCGCCTACCCTGTTCCCCAAAATTATTGGCATCATTAAATAATCTGAACTTAACTGGATCGCCACTGGGTGTCATTAGCTCAGCGGGATATAAAAATGGCAATTACTTTAAATTTCCAGAGATCGATCAGGTTGTTCGTGAGCAATCTGGGACGGAGCCTCAAACCGACGAAACCGGCGCTAATGTATGTGACAATCAACAAACTCGATACAGCAGACAACGCAGCAGTGGGGCTATCAATGAAAATAAAAAATCAGTTATTTATAGTGGTAGTAATTCAAACACCAATAAGGACAAATCGCGCACCGACGAATGCGTAGCCGGGGTATCAGCAGAACCAAGTGCAATAAGCTCAACCACAGTTGACACTAAAAAGAATCGCAAAAACAAAAATAATTTGACTATAAAAATTACAAATGTCCCCTGTAGTATGATGGAACCAAGCGGGACTGCACCCACCTCGCCTTCACCTACGCCAAAGCCGAAAACACCTACCATTAAAAGTACCAAAGAAAAAGCACTGTCACTTGATTCGGCCGCAAGAGAATCTGAACTTACTATTATCGTCTCGTCCAGCGGGCGAAGTGATTCGCATGCAAGTTGTGACGAGATTGACGCGCAAACGCTTCGGCGCAGTTGTCTTCCGCTTCAACAATTTATGCCACGTAGTGTCAGTGGTGCTCGCTTCGAGCGTATTGCAGCAGATCGGTGTCTGCGCCTTCCATCGGCCGCCGCCAGTAACCGTTCAACTTCCTTGTCACAGTTATCAATGCTTGGTGATGGTACACTTACTGCACATGCTCATCTACATGCCCAATCCCTATGTCCAAGCAGCACTACGTCCTCTTTAAAAACCCCGCTGAGTGGTAGTAGTTTCCCACGCACGCCTCGCCGGCGGCAACCAAGCGGGAGCAGCGCGAGCGGCAATGCATCTACCGAATGGTTGGCGGCCTACAACCGTAACCGTAACTCTGCAGAAACTTATGGTAGTGCCGCCACTAGGGAATCGGATTTATTTGAACGTCCACAGTTTGAAGTCGATACGACGGTGGTGGTGCTGCAGGAGGAGATTGATGATGAAGCCCAGGCGGATAATAAAAACACACTTCTTTGTGCACCTTACGCGCCTGGTACAGGGACACTGGCGTTCACACCACATCGCGGCATGCACAAACATAACGCTTTATTGCATGCTTCGAACACAAATTTAAAAACTTTGCCAGAATTCCTAACACTCGTTGAGTTTTCAACAACGACAGGTACATCTGGCGGGCATCAACCACACAAACAGAAATCTATGGAGCTGCCAAGCGCGACGATGCGTCCTAAGCCAGCTGGATCAGCGTCGTCAACCAATTTACTGCAGCGCCGCGGTTCCAATCACAGTTTAACACTGAATTTAAATGGCTCTTGCAGCAATTTACTCGGAAATTGTCGCAGTGGCTTAAGCGTTTCCAACTACAGCCTTGGCCCCGCTATTGGCAGCTCCGCAACAAACCTTAGCTCGAAATCAAGCTGTAACCTAGACTTGAGTGGCGCGCCCATCACCAATCAGCCGCATCCACAAGCTACAGCGACTCAAGGGGCAAAACAGAGCCTGTTCCGCCGACGGGGTTCCAATCAGAGTCTCACTCTTACAAGCCTAGCGGCAGCATCATGTGGCAATCTAAATTCCTATGCCAGCCAACACTCGCTGAACAAAGTTACGCGTACTACATCATTCATAACACCAACGCACAATACAACAAGCAACGCTACACCAAAGAGAGGGCTATTGGAGCGTCGCGGTTCCAATCAAAGTTTGACGCTGAACATGGGCAGCTCTTTTGGCGGCATTGGCACCGAGCGAAATGCACATGCCCGCAGCAGCCTATACTTGGGCGACACTTGCGCTGAAGAAGCCGACATTAGTACGCTGCATTCGAAGCCGTCAGGTGCACCGCCCACTCCTCATCGACGGTTTTTCAGCAGCGAAAGTCTCAACCGCGGTTCAACGCCTTTTGCTGACTTGAATCAAGCGCATCGGCGGAATGCCAAACAAGTGTGCTTTGGCTCCGTATCCGATCTAAAACCGAGCGCTAGTATGTCTTTGGAATGTGGGGGTCCCAATGGCATTGGTACGAGCGTTGGTAATGGTAATCAGCCTTTACATGCCGAAGGGCGACGGGATAGTTTCAATTTCCAGGACAGCACTGTGTGCTCGTGTACAGGTGTGCGAAATATAATGACGCGCCCGTTGTCACCACAAAGTACCAGTGAAGAGTTCAAGATATATTTGGCCAATATACAGATGCTGCAAAACGCTTCCAATGCACTCAATCAGCTCGATCTTATAAAACTCAATTACATTTTCGATAACAGCTATGCGTCCAACAACAAAGGCTTGGCTGAGCAAGCGGTGCCCATGCTCAGCGTACGCTGCAATAAAGAGGCTGAGACACCGCCAGGCATGCATGTGACCACCTCCGAGGATTGTGAAGTAGCAGAACGCTATTTGGCTGCAGTACAGTCGGTACTGCCAGCGATACAGCCCGATGACGATGAGCAAAAGCGAATATTCTGCGATCTGCATAAAGAATTTTGGGATCTGCCATTGAATCATCAAGAAAAACCTATGGTATTCGGATCGCAGGCAAAGAACCGATACAAAACTATTTTGCCAAATGAAAATTCGCGTGTGCTATTAGAGAAGGAGGGGAAACAGTTGACCGAATTGGCCGAAGATATTCGTGATGAACACGCACAATTGGCTGACCATATATTACGACAGCTCAATATATCGGACGAAGTGCCCTATATTAATGCAAATTATATAAAGGTAAGGGATTTATATTTGTTTTATCTATAAAAACTAAAAAATAATGTTTCTTCATTTAAGGGACCAGATTATACATCTAAATGTTACGTGGCCACGCAAGGGCCCTTGCCGAACACAATCTTTGAATTCTGGCTAATGGTGTACCAGAACACACGACGATATTTTCAAACCACCGATAACAAGGCGGGAACGCTTCAGTTTTATCAAAAAGTCATAATGCTCACGAATTTTGCCGAAAATAATCGACAAAAATGTGCCGTATATTTTCCGATTGAATTAAACGAAATATTTATAACGACAAGCTGGCATGAAGTCGTTGAACCTACTGCAGAGTTAGTGGACTTTTTCAACGCCTATTTGCTGCCGAATGAAACAACTCCGCCGCCCCTTCATTTGGCTGACGGTGGTACCGAGCCTGAATCACACATTGGAATCGACTACTACCAAGCAAAAGTAAGCGAAGAACTGCTACCGTTTCTGCCACAGTCGAAAGGCAATTATTTCGTTATAAAAAATATCGGTATTGTACGCAAGAATGGTTTCTCAATACGTAAATTCGTAATATTGTATTGCATCCATATTGGCGCGAATGCAGAAGAATGTAATGGTGGTACTCAATTGATTATCAATCGGCTATACTGCTATCACTACTGGTATCCCGACTGGCCTGACCACCGTTCGCCACGGGACATCAACACGCTACTTGACATCTGTCTACACATACTGAATCTCGGCAAATGCGAATCGGAATTTGATGCATTCGAAATGGACGATGACGACGATGACGTTATTAGCGTTCTTCAACCACAAAAAACTTCTCACGTGTCCGCACAAGCGGTAGACTTGTATCAACAAGATATATTCAATGCTATGCAGCCACTACCGGTCATTCATTGCTCTGCAGGAATCGGACGCACTGGATGCCTTACCGCAATATTAAATGCTGTGCGTCAGCTCCGTCAATCATTCGCCTATTCGCTAACAACAATGGCCGCTGAGGCGAGAAAAGAGCGGGACAGCAGCGCTGGTGTTGTTGGTGAATTAGCAGCACAAGCACTTTTGAGTCCCGTCGATTTTCAGTTGCCCGTTGAATTCGTGGCGCAAGCGCAGCGCGCAATTACCACAGCAAGCAGTGTAACCGACACTGATAGTAGTTTTACGCGGAATACGCTCTACTATGTTAACTACATACTAAGGCGACAGCAACAGCAGTTGCAGCAAGAGAAAAGCGAAAGCGTTGCGAATGAAAGCGAAATGGACGCAGATGCGGACGCTAAAACGGCTAAAGAAGAGGGTGCGCCTGACAAGAAGTATACAGCGGATACGGCACGTGAAGGGGATACGTTAACGTGTCCGTTGCCAGCGCTTGGGGAACTACCCAAAATTCCTGACATTTTCGTAGACATTCTAGGCATTGTTTGTAATTTGCGTTTACAGCGTGGTGGAATGGTACAAAACTCAGAGCAGTATGAATTGATTCATCGAGCCGTCTGCTTATATCTGAAGCGAACATTTGCGTTGAAGCGCTTCTAAGAAAAAAAAAAAATACCCGCAAAATTTTGCATTAAATTGCGTGTAGATTGGAAATAGCGCCAACAATAGCAACAACAACTCTAAATTAAGAGAAAGCCAGAAACTCAAAAGGTATTGGATGCAACACCAAATGCAGTACATATTTACGATGTAACGATTTTATTATTATCTAGATTTTTTTCATAAATATGAATGTGGTTGTTTTTGACCGACTACAAAAAAAAGAGAAGGTTATCAATTCGTCGGAATATTTTTATTTATTTTTTTTTTATGTATGTTACCGCATAACTTTGGCCAACGTCAACCGATTTCAATAATTTTTTTTCGTCGGAAAGGTAGAGTGTCCCACAGGTGGTCCCGGTGGTCGGTGGTTTAGCGCCGATCATTGGATCATACAAAAATTAACGGTATTCCAAAATTTTTATATAAGAATTGAAGTCGGTTGTGCTACTTGTTTTAGTTTGCTAACGTTTAAGATTTTGTTTTTATAATTCTATCATTAATTTTCGGGCTTAACCAATGCGAATTTTTAATCGCTTTTGTTATGTGACAATATTAGGGAGCATATAACATTTTTATGTAATTCATTTACCATAAGTTCTTGTTGTAACATTTAGGCAGGTTCTACAATTCAATTCCAAGTGAATTTAGTTTAAATCTGCCTCATGTCCATTCCTTTTTGCTCAAGTGACAATTCATGACCGAATAAAAGTATGTAAATCCGGACCATACCAACTGTAATAGGGAGGTGTAATAATACAATACTACGCTCCCTCAATTTCTTTGAAGTATAGAAAGAAGAAATTTGACAAAATTTTGATACTAATTAGGTCACACTTCAATCATTTTTTATTCTAAGCTTCGAAGCGGCGCTGTCTTGAGCCTTTCACCCAATGTTTACTTTTTTTTATTTTATTTTATTTTTTTAAAACATTGAAACGAACTTATGTATGTAATTCCACTTTTGTTGTGTTTTTTGTGCAATTTAAATATAAATACTATAAAATTTCGAATTCATTAAAAAACGCTTACATGTATGTACTCCTACTAAGTCTATAAGAATTCTATATAAATGTACGCGAAATAAATTGCAGTTTGTAGGAGTGCGGCGCAACAAATATTTCAATAAACAAAAAATAAAAAGCGTAAATTAATAAGAGCATTAAAAATCATAATTATTCTGTGTAATCCTTGTTAGATTAAATGTCTGTATGTATGAATTGTACGCATAGTAGCTAATTTAAGTGTATGAGTAAGTTGACCAGAAACTCGAAATAGCAAATAGTATTTTTTGCAATTTTCAATTTGCATATGTATGTATGTATATGTAATATATATGTATGTATTATTGTGTATGTGCATATGATTAAATATAAGTTTTTGTACGCGTTTCGTTTATACGCTTCACGACAAACAATACAAATTTAACTCGATTCCATTAAATCCAAATCGTGTCATGCAACTTTAAATATTTGTCAACAAAAACATTTCAATTAAAATCAAGTAAAATCCAATATACCTACATACATAATAAATGAATCAAAGCCAAATAACTTTAAACACTCAAACTTGCATTACAAAAATACATACATATTTTATTAAGAAAATGAAGAATGTTAATTTTTAATTTAGTCTCAAGTCTTTTCGAATAATAACCGATCGTACATTGAGCACTTCGGCAGCAAAATTCACTAGAATAACGCGTTTTATATATGTATGTATTCGGTTATTTGTCATAAATAATAATTTAAGTTTCCATATTTTTTATATTATATGTAAGCAAATTCTTTTATTTTTGTTAGTTTCTAAGCGAATGAACTAGTCAAATAAATGAAAAAGAAATAAATAACTAGAGAATATACTACTTGCCTCGGAAGTAAATAATTCCCCGCTACTTTTGGATCAAAGTTTTATCTCCACTTGAGGAACAGGGTACGATTATTTCGGACGATTTTGAATTTTGGATGCTTGCTTTTGTGGTTAATAAATTTTTCCCCGTTTCAATCTAATATAGAGTGCGTTCAGAAATGCGTCACGCCAAAGCATCAGTCTCGTGTTCTTTCTAAACTATAATTAATGAAAATGTCAAATATGCGCACCACGGTTAAAATCCGAATTTGAACTTATTTGCGCAGATAAGACATTTCCATCAATAATAGTTTAGAAATAAAAGATACTGATGATTTGACTTGATGCATTTCTGAGCGCATCCATATTCATGTCATATTTACTTGCAATAACCGTTATTAATCGGGCCTAATCCCGCTGGCCTAAATTCACAATGAGATAATGATGTTTCTACACCGTTACTGGTGGCTATCACAGAATCCATCGTAGTCCGATTTTTCGTGAAATCTACGGAAAAGCGATCAATGAATCGGAATCGCCACGAGCTCGTGTATTCAAAGTATACGCTACGCTCGCAGCTATTCGAATTCCAGGATTGCATTTTCGTAGAATTCAAGAAAAATCGGATTACGATGGATTTTGTGATAGCCCTGAATATCTTTATTTAAAAATGGAGAATACCGTTATATTTCCGATAAATGTCGATATTGCCAACGCTGATGCTAAATTATCGTTTCTATTACGTTATCAAAAGACAGCGTCAACAGGAATACATCCGAATATCCGTGTCAAGGATACGTCACCGGAACCACCCAGGATTTATACCTGGCCAAGGACTATCACTCCAAGGTCACTCCCCAAAACCTCTTTGGGGAATGTGTATGTTACAACAACAACAACAACAAGAATATCCTCGTCATGGCCATAATTGTAGTTTTTGATGTGATTGTTGTCGTCCTTTTATGTGATCGTTTTTGTAGCTGCAAGTTGCCTCCTAACCATTTAATGTTTTGAGGTGCGCTTAAGTATAAACCTGTCCCGAGATTTTCCTTGTCGACTAGGCAAAATAAACCGACAATCGTGAGATGGTGAATGTTTCGTCTTTTTTTTTTGTTGTAGCTGCACTACTAAGCCTTGCATAAATCGGCTAACCCAACAATTGTTGTGAAGCTCTACTAATGGTAGGCTTTGGAAACGTGGTATTCCGACAGGGTTGGACCAAAAGGAGGGGGTGTTAATGGGCAGTTGAAAAGGTGGTTAGTGTTGTGGAGGAAACCTTTCCAAGTCGGACATAAGTTTGGTATGTCGGGCTCGAGCCCGGATAATTATAAGATCAGCCGCGGGTATCTCGCGACAGCTGAAACTCTTCCTTCCAAGGCTCCAATAACAGCTTTCATGGGAAGAGAGTCTCTGAAGATGCTGACAGATTCTCCGCCGGGTCCAGTTGTTGCGTCATGTGTGTCTGGATCGCGTCCGTGAATTCTAGGAGATGCTTCAGACGTATCTGTGAGGCTTTGTCTCAAGCAAGTGACTGTTTGGATGCGCCTTGCAGTAGCAGCCAGCCAGAGACATTAAGTTGTGCATTGATGCCCCCTGCACAGGTGGTGTTCGGTCGACATCAGTCGGCTTTCTGGCAAGTCTGGTCCCCGTACTCACGGTATATACCGTAATTACTCGAAGATTTCCCGACCAAGGGCTGTTGTACCAAGCACCAGGTAATAAGAAACAATCATTCGTAATACTCTTAGTATTCAATACAAAGACAGCGTTCCGTCGACGTCAAGTCAATCCAGTGCATATTAGAGAGCATAGGGCTGTGATCGGTTGGATACCCAAAGTCAAAAAATATAAAGAATTTTTGGTATGTGCTGGTGGTTTTCATCGAGTCCAACCGTAAGAAAGGTCTCAATTTCGGCTTGATCGAACCGAAAAAGAGGTGTGTTAGACGAACAGGTTTTACGAAAAGAACTAAAAGCTCGCAAATATTCTCATAGACCTGACTGCATTACATCTGAAGTTATAGAAAATAATTAGTAAGTTTTCGGGTTGAAACTTTAACAGAGAACAGAAACAGGGATGGTAATCTGGTCGCGTTTAGGAAGAGAAATATAAGTACATCATGTGTAGCGACGAACCACATACCCTTCCATACAAGGGGAGCAAAATCTTTCACCAACCCTAAGGAAAAATGCAGCTCAAATACGACAAAGGCCTCAGAGGTGGTGGAATAAAAATTGAGCTGTTCAACGTCCAGCCTATAGAGCTCGCAGGGTCTGTTTACATGCCCGCCGATTGAAATTTTGATGTATCCAACGTAATCCACACAAGGGGATCCCCCCAAAACTCAAACGGTTGTATACAATAGCATGGAGCATGGAGCCTCCGCCCAAGCTTAGGACTAGTTTGGGTCCAATTTGGTGGTAGTTATGGTCCTGGTTAGGACGAGATCGGGCCAAGTTTGGGACCAGCTCAGATTTCGTTTTGGACCAATTCGTTATGGATTAGTTCAGGCTTAGTTCGGGACCAATTCACGCACAATATGTCAGTGTCCGTTTCAAAAGACAGCCAGAGTTAGGCCAAACTGGTCCCAGACTAGGGCCCGGGCTCTTCCGGAAGTGATCCCATTTTAGACCGGAAGTGATCCCAGTTTAGACCAAAAGCGAGCCCGAACTAATCCTGAAATAGTCCTGAATAAGCATCGTCATTTAAGACTTCAACAATTGTGTCCCACTAACAATTATTATGGTAAGACCTTTAAAATATAAATCTCAAAATAATAGTTATCGATGACATTCAATAGTTTGATAGAACTTGAGGCCATTATTAATGAAAATTTTTGTGGAAAAACAGCAGTAGTTTACATTTTGGTAGCAGTTATATCTGCTATATCGGAGATCACCGCATCTTCTCATCACTCGCATATGAACCTGCGACCTCGGATTACAAAGATTTTCAAATTCAAATAGGCTTATCCGATCTTGTATCCTTTAGTGCAAAATAAAACAAAGTTATTCCACTATTATTGGCCGACGTTTCGCTAAACTCATTAGCATCCTTAGTGGTTGGTTGTTTATTATACCCGAGCGCACTTGTGCACAACTTTGGTCACATAACTAATGTGACCCGCCGTACTTCTTTCGAAAGTACAGTACTTCTTTTTTCGCTCTTGTACTTCGTTCTTCGTACTTCGAAGTACAGTCAAATGTACTTCTTTGCGATATTTTGTACTTCAGGTCCTGTAGTTCTCCGATCTTCTGGACGATCGTCACATGGCCTGGGCGATAAATTCGTTCAAACCATTATAGTCGCAGGTGACTGATGGCATCATACCTGCGCAGCTGCAAAGGGCTCAGAAGGTGTCGTGCAATTCGTTGGATCCTTTTTATGCGAACTGCGTGAGGACCAGGCACATTTGCTAAAAACTCTAGAGAGACTGATAGACCTTTATATAAGAAACGTGTGGGAGTGGGAGAGCGCATGCACTCAGCGCAGAGTCAATAGGAGCACTCCCCAATGTGTTGTTCTCTCTCTCCTGCTCTGGATTGCGGTTGTAAACGACCTTCTAGAGGAACTGGAAAAAGTGATATGTCGGGTGATCGCCTATGTAAATGATTAAGGGTTGATGGGGGACGGTTAAGGGACGATTTCTATAAACCCTTTTTGATCTGCTAGGTGGGTGATCAACGGCGGCTGTCGTGGAAGCCTACCATTGAGGAAAGGGTAAGAAACGTGTCGGTTGCCTTGTACTGCTATAGGGGAGCTTTCGATAAAAGGTGAGGTCTCTCCCAAATTAATTCATTAGCTCTAGGAAACCAGATTTAAGCCTTATCTGGTGGAACTCACTAGAGAAGGCTACACTTAAAAACAGGAATCAACGGACCATTAGGAACCACACCTACACTGGCGCTTAACGTATGTGGAACACGGCACCTGCGGATATTGCAGACAGAATTGCACGAGACCGGAACCCTTTGTGACATAAAAAGGAAAATAAAACGTTTCTCTGCTGCAGCAAATGTTTTTATAGGGCAGTTTAAAATACCTTTTGTAGCGCAAGACATGAGTGGCCCATCGTTACCTCTTAAAGGTGTCGAAAAACACGTTGACTCTCACGGGCTAGTGATGGGGGTTCTTACAGGCCATTGTGCGATGGGTATTCATGCGGCAAAATTTGGAATTTCTACTGATCCTTTTATATCAGCTTTCAAGATGAAGCATTTTGGCTCGCACTTCTGAACAAACACTGAGCTCTCAGGGATCGAAATTAACCGTGGGGGTCTACGTTGGCATGAAAAAAATATGGGGGCCCACGAGTTGTAAGGTCTACGAAAATGTATCTGGCTTCGACAGTAAAAAACCCAAATGGTTGCTTGATAGCCTCTTTATTTAACTTTAATTTTTTTTGAGTGGTGTATAGCAGAGCTGTAAAATGATTGAATCAGCAGGATGAGTACGTTCACGTGAGTCATAATCCGAAAAATGTGTTTTTACGTGACGAGTGGTACGCTATCGTATGTTACGATTCGAGCCCTGTATTCCACCAGAATTTTTGCCGAACAAGTCGCGTGAGATTAATTCAATAATGCTCGGTTTTCAAAAGCATTTAACGATTGCTTCTAATGCCAAGAAAATCAGTTATATTCATGTCAACTATGCATCATGATGCTAACGTCTTTGAAGAACAAGGAAAACGAATTTCGGAGATCAATACATTTTACAATAAAACCAAAGGGGGCGTGGACACATTGGATCAACTAATTCACGAATATATGATCAAGCGCAAGTGTAATAGATGGCCTCTTGCCTTTTTCATGAATTTAGTTGATGCTGCTGGTATTGCTTCATGTGATATTTGGACAAAAAGTCATCATCACTTGTTGATTCGCAACCATGTTCTTCTGGTACCTTAAAACGAAAACGCTGTCATCTTTGTCCAGCAAAAAAATCTAAACTGCAAAAACAAATTTGTAACAAATGCAATCAAAATGTTTGTAATGAACATTCTACAACTACAAAAATTTGTGAAAAATGTAATTCATAATTATTTCTCAACTGCTTTATGAACTAAAATTATATTTTTTAATGCTATGTATTCACTTCAAAACTTTCTTAACAAGAAAAAATGCTTTTGGATTCGTTACTGCATCAATAAAAGTAAGAAGCAAAGACTAAAATTATGCGTTTCAACCGTTTTCCACATATGAGCCTCAGAGTCTCACTTTAGGATCTGTGTAAATTTTTAAATTTAGGAGATTAGGGTTAAGTCGACTTAGGCGGTTATTGCTTATGACCACAGTTATTTAGTATGAACTTTTAAAACACTTGTATGTAACTGTCAACAGTTAGCGTTTCGCATTCAATAACGAATAGTCTAATGGAGGAAATTTCCGATATATTTCCTCCCAGAATTCCATGCGATCCCTATCAGGCTCCTGGCGCATGCTACATTTTCGATCAATGATGAAATAATCTAAATTTTTGCACTCTTTTTGTCCTGTTGATTTCTTTACAGAGGTCCACATAAAACCGAGTTCGTTTGCAATGTTACTGTTTTGTGGAGTTGGTTCCCCATAACGAGCAAAGTTGGCCCACATTTCACTGAGTCTTTTGGTGATTTGTGCGTCATCCTCTGCAAATGTGCTGAGATCATCATTTGGAGTTTGAAAGAGGTAGTGTAGTTCATCTGCATGACAAGCGCCACTGAGGTGTTCAAAATTGAATAAACGTTTGTAAAAATCACGTCCGCCCGTGTAGTCGAAACGATAGACGTAGAGTGGAGCACCTGGCCGATAGATCGGATGCATTTTTGTGGCAAAGTATATATCGACTAGAAAGTGATAATCCGTTATTAAATTACATAAGCCTGGTAGATGCTCCTTTGTAATTCTCTGACCACCAAAAAAGAATTTACGAATTTGTTGTGCCAGTGCGCTTATTTCCGGATGATCGATAGATAGTGGGATGTTGCGAGGTACAAAACGTTCAAGGTCTTGGTCGACCTTCTCGATTTGCTTAACAGAATGTTTTAATAGTGTAAGGCCCTCAGCTGAATTGTAGCCGATTATTGTGGGTATGGCACACGTATCGTGCCTGCGCATTTGTTTCAAAACTGGCATGCTAATAAAGGCATCTGGACTATTCGTATCTTCGAGTACAGGCCGTAGTGGGAAAGGTGGACCGCGGCGTCGTTCATCGGGTAAAAGTAAAGATAGAGTCTTGCTTAAAACTGCCTCTGGAGTTACTTTTTCGGGAGACTGTAAGAACTCAAACATTTCCTTTGGATCCGTTGATGAACAACCGAGCAATTCACATAAGCGACGTACTTTTACGCTTGGCTGACGTTGAAATACCCACTCCATGTTGGCGGTGCCACTTTGCATGATTACTTTATGGAACAATTTGCCTGCATGCGATGCAAATGTGTGCATGTGAATGCTTGTAGCACCAGCACTTTCCCCGAAAAGTGTTACATTATTGGGGTCACCATTGAAGCTTTTGATATTCTCATTTATCCATTGTAAAGCAAGGCGCTATGTTTATAGAGAAAGTCATAAAATTATCTTTTTATATGTCTTGTTGATGAAAGGTATTTTACCTGATCTTTTAAACCAACATTTCCCCAAATTTCCGCCTCAGGCAGACACAAAAAACCCCAGGCACCTAAGCGATAATTTAATGTAACGACAATGACGCCCTCGTGCAAAAGACTAAGAGGCAGGTACCTAGAATGTATTGCAAATTGTAAAATAGCTTACATACATATATACATACATATTCAAAGGTCATTTTTACAAAGCTGTATGCCATAAGATGAATAGGATTACGGTACGTATGAGTTTTTCAATTAAAATACAAAACCTTATTTTTGCATTGGAAAACTGTGAGCTAATTGAACGAGTTTTAAATAGCTTTACCTTTGTAGGGTTGATAATTCTCTTATTTTGAATAGATCAGAAATTATCGCATTCACACAAATTACATACTTACTTATTACCAGTGTCTGCAATGAATCCACCGCCATGTATCCAGACCATAACTGGCATTGGCTCAGCGGCACATTTAGCTGGAACATATATATTGAGGTGAAGACAATCCTCTGACCCCACAGTTTTGCTTGTTGTTGCTTCCCTTTGGTGACAAGGGCCTCTTAAGTGTGTACAATCCAGCAGTGGTTGATCGAAGCGTTCTAATGGTTCTGGTGACTAAGAAATTTCCGATAATTACTATTTAAAAATAGTACTTTATTACTGAAAACGGGAAATGTTTAGTACCACTCACACCGTTTTTTGGGTGGGGGGCGGAGGGGGAGGCGGCGGGGCCCCCAAAACACCCCCCAATAGAAAGGAGACAGTAGCCGCTTTCTAAAAAGGGGAACCCCTCCCTTGGACTCCTCCCACAGGCACCTAGGGAACCGTTTGAAAAAGGGGGAAAAACGGATTTTTCTTAGGCAAACTGAGCAGTTTGAAGTGGAATATGACCCAACTAACAGAAACCGTGGGATTTTTTAATAAAAGAAATTATGCCAAATTAGATATGGGGGGATTTTGAATAAAGAATAAAAAGTTAATTAAAAATAGAAAAAAAAACAGTTTTTATAAAAAAAAATGTTCTTTTTAACAAATGTATTTTTGCGTAGAATTCCTTTCTACGTAAGCGGCCTTCGGCCGCACTTAGGGATTATAACCCTCAGGCAGTAGAATTCTCCTTTCTGTTTTGCGAAGAAAAGGAGCTGAACACCTTTTGCAGAGAACACCTTTGTATATTTTTAATGCTTACTGGGTTATATCCTATCTTCTTTTGTCTCTCATTCTTTTGCATATTTTGGAGTTTGACAGCTGAACTCCGCCATTTAATTTGCATATGCAACCAAAGTCAGACGCGTGATTTTGAAGGTGTTTTTATTTAATGAATTGTGATGAATTGGTTAATATTAAAGTCGTAAAGCAAGTTATAACAAATCAAGTAAAGTGTAAAGTGAAGGGGAATACAAAAATATATTGGTAAAGTGGCTAATTTAAGCAGAATAGGAGTGATAAATGTACGCTAATTTCCGAATTTTACAAAAAAGGGCATATTTCAAACCCAATTTGTAAATAAATTAGTAACCAAAATTTACAAAAGTGAGTGTTAAAATATTGCGTGGACCCTTGACTACAAGTGTGTGAAATTTTTTTTTGGATCGGGCCACCCATTTGGACGGAATAGCCAGAAATAGTTGTGAGCGGTACTAAACCCCACCCCTGAAAACAATAATCTTTTACCTTGAATCGTAATTCCCCAATTGGTGGAACTGCATAGGGTACTCCTTGAAAGCAATAGTATTTGATCCCACTGGATAAGTGCTCCTCTCGTCCAGCAACAACACCTTGACGCACCGATCTTAGTATTTTTTGGCTACAGAATCTCAAGGAACTGCTTCGTATGCCCTTAGACCTAGACGTAAAACGGTTTAACATCTTTTTAATTAAGAAATTGCTGGACAACTAGTTTTTAGTGCTAGAAAGTGTGTGGTTTGTGAATGCGCAAAGTATCACATTAATAATTCTTGCTTTTTAGTATTTATTAATTCACTTTACGCCAAACTAATTTACACATTCTATTTATTTCTATTTCCTTTTCGCATTTTGCTATCATTCTTATCAGCAGAAACTTCTCGCACTACTTTTTGTTTACAAACAAACACAACTAAGTATGATCGTTTCCCTTTTAATATGATTTTCATTTTAGTGGAGGAAAATAAAACAAAATCTTTGGGTGTGTTTGTTAAAGACTTACTTGCAACTTGCTCATGTCTTTTCGAAATGAACGAAGGAAGATTATGAATACAAAATGAACGGCTATTAACGGATATCCGGATGGCACAACTGAAGGATAGTAGCCGGATATCCGAACGGATAATACAAGAAGCTCTTGTATTTTCTAAGCAGAAAATAAAAAGCAATATCCTTGACATTCTTTTTATTTCATTCCAAACTAATTGATAAGATAAAGCTTTAACACAGGAATCAACCACAATCTTAAAGAATATTTCGCTAGCTTAGAGTGAAAAGTTGCTAAGTCCACTTTTTAAAGAAAACTCATATTTTGATACAGGTTAGAGAAATTAAAAATGTTTTTTTTTTTTAGGATAAAGGTGCTTGTTTTATCTATACTCGTTTACATTCAATGAAAGAAAAATTGGCTAAGTCAAAAAGAAGCAGCAAAAGGTAGTACGAAATCTTTGAATAAAGATCGAATCTCTCTGATTCGTGTAGAGTTTTCCTTTGACTTAAACAGCCAAATGTTGTATTAAATTTTTTGCGAAATACTTGAAGAAAGTAGCTATAACAAGTGTTTTTCCTCTCCTATAATGCATTTAAAATGGGACTTATCAATGGGAAATATCAAAGAAGAATTTTTACAAGTTCTAAAAAGGATGTATAATATCAAACAGAAATCTTTTTAAAGCCATGAATATCAGTATATTACAAGTCCTTAAAAAAAGACACCTGAATGCATTCGTGGAAAGTATTCGGATTCGTTGTTTTCTATAGTGGATTCAATAATTGAGGCGTAAATAAATAATTACGAGAATCAAGGCAAGTATATTAGTCCGTTTCTTTATTTAAATTAAATATTCCCTCGTATTATCTAATATGTATGTACAAAAACTTACTATGAAATGAAAAAAAAGGATGAGTATTTTCACGTACTTAATTACCAATTAAATCCAATAGCATCTTTTGGTGAATGGTTTAGTTTTTAAAACAGCTTTAGTTAAATCCAATAGCATCTTTTGGTGAATGGTTTAGTTTTTAAAACAGCTTTAGTTAAATCCAATAGCATCTTTTGGTGAATGGTTTAGTTTTTAAAACAGCTTTAGTTAAATCCAATAGCATCTTTTGGTGAATGGTTTAGTTTTTAAAACAGCTTTAGTTAAATCCAATAGCATCTTTTGGTGAATGGTTTAGTTTTTAAAACAGCTTTAGTTAAATCCAATAGCATCTTTTGGTGAATGGTTTAGTTTTTAAAACAGCTTTAGTTAAATCCAATAGCATCTTTTGGTGAATGGTTTAGTTTTTAAAACAGCTTTAGTTAAATCCAATAGCATCTTTTGGTGAATGGTTTAGTTTTTAAAACAGCTTTAGTTAAATCCAATAGCATCTTTTGGTGAATGGTTTAGTTTTTAGAACAGCTTTAGTTAATTACAACTTTGCGCTCATCCGCGAGTAGTCCAACGGTGGATAATTTCGATATATTTCATGCCAGAAATCCATACGATCCTTGTCGGGACCACGTTGCATTCTACATTCCCTATCAATAATGAAGCAATCCAAACCAAAGTCCTCATCCTTATTTGGTCTCTTTAGCGGAGTCCAAATACAGCCCAACTCTTTGGTAAAAGGACTTTCTGGTGGAGTGGGCATATTATGACGCGCAAAGTTAGCCCAGAGTGCGCTAAGACGTTTAATGTTTTGCCTGTCGCATTCCTCAAATTTTCTGGGGTCAACACCTGGCGTTTGGAAAAGGTAATGTAATTCGTCTCCATGACAAGCGCCAGGTATCTGCTCCAACTGGAAAAATCGTTTATATAGATCCCGTCCACCACAATAATCATACCTATAAAAAAAGATGGGTGCGCGAGGCTGGTGTTCCAGCTGCAATTTCAAAGCCAGCTGCGTGTCCACCATGAAATGGTAGTCTGTCAATAAATTAGTCATGGCATCAAATTGCTCGTGCGTGATATTTTTACCATTAAAATAAAAGTCGCGTAACTTTTGTGCTAAATACTGTATATCATTGTGATCCGTATGCAGTGGAATGTTACGAGGTACAAAGCGAGACAAATCTTGATCTATATCCTCGATTTTACGTATAGCATTTATCAGCATCATAATGCCTTCAGCAGAATTGTAGCCCATTATAATTGGCATGGCCAGGGTATCTTTTTTTCGCATACGTTCCATTACTGGCATGCTGATAAATCTATCAGAACTGCTTTGATCTTCAACGACAGGTCCGAAAGGGAGGGGCAAGCCACGGCGACGTTCATCTGAAGAAAGCAGAGGCAACGTATTAGCAAGAACATTCAGCGGGGTTACTTTTTCGTGCGATTGTAAGAAGTTTAGCATATCCCGCGTATCGCGTGATTGGCAGCCCAACAATTCGCAAAGGCCACGCACTTTGTTTTGTGGAGTTAGTTGGAAAACCCACTCCATATTAGCGGCGCCACTTTGCATAATCGCTTTATGAAAGAGTTTATTTGCATGGGGAGCCATTGTGTGCAAGTGAACAGATGCAGCGCCAGCGCTTTCACCGAACAAGGTAACATTATTAGGGTCGCCATTAAAGTGAGCGATGTTCTCGTGAATCCACTGCAGAGCTAGCCGCTAGTTAAACAAAAGTCATAAACCAAAATATGAGCATGGAATAAAAACTTGAATACCTGATCTTTCAAACCGGCACTACCCCAAATACCCTCCTCGGGTAGGCATAAAAAACCCCAAGCACCTAAACGATAATTTAGTGTCACTACAATTACATCCTCACACATTAAACTTAACGGCAATATGCTGCAAATAAAGATTTAAGATGATGTTAAATTTATTTTGCTGCTCTTTGTCAAAGTCGCCATATTCGTCTATATGGAATTCACTTGCTTTTTGCTTGAGCCAAAGAAAAATCCGCCGCCATGTAGCCACACCATAACTGGCAGTGGTCTGGCAGTGCGCTTTGCTGGTGCGTATACATTGAGGTGCAGGCAATCTTCTGTGCCTATAATATTATTTGTCATAGGATCTCGTTGATGGCATGGTTCCTTTTCCCGCGTACAATCTAGAGAGGGCGTATCAAAGCGTTCCAAAGCCACAGGTGACTGGAAAAATGTATAAATTTTGTTTAAATATATTTAAGTAAATATTAGCCACTTACTCTAAAACGCAATTCACCAAGCGGAGGCACTGCATAGGGTACACCTTGAAAGCTATGATATGGTTCTCCGTTTGGCAGAAGCCCATCTCGTCCAACCACAACACCTTGACGTACTTGCACTTTGACCGATGATGATGCCTGTAAAGAATTAGTATAAATAAGTTAAACTAAGTACAGCTGACTAGTTATTAATATGTACCATTCTACTTATATATCGTAAAGCACTGTTTTGTAGACGTCTGGCATTGAAAGGGGAAAATCTCGACAACATTGCGCAAAAACTAAAAACCGGATACAGAAACAGAAGACAAAGCGCGAAGTCCACCAAGGTCTGCCCCGTAAGTTTACTTTATCATAGACCTACAACATATATACGTTGATATGCTTATGCGTTATTCCACACTATTACTTGCACAAGTAGTATTTTCTATTATCACTATCACTGATAACAAACTGAATCTTTTTGGGCAACGATTCCCACCAGATGAGCTCGCACGTTGCAACCAGGGAACGTATATTTATTTACGTTCTCTGTTGCAACAACAATTTTTCGTAGGGTTTCTTATAGGGATGTCAGAAAAACATCGATGTATCGAAAATATTGATGTTTTGCTTCGATGCATCGAAAATTTTCCACTCGATGTATAAATAGTCGATGTATCGATGCCTCAATTTTTTTTGAAAACTGACATCTCTAGTACATTAAACCGTCATTCCAGTTTTTCAATTGAACAAAAAGTAGAAGTGACTTTGACCAAAAAATTGAAATGGCTCCCAAAAGTTCCGTTAGAAACATAATTCGCTCAGTTGCAGTAATTTATTTAAAATTTTCTACAATTTTGCTAATAACATATTTTGTTGTGAAACATTTTTTGAAAAATTCTATGCAAATCGATGCGTCGATGAATGCTCTTCGATCCATCGAAAAATATCGATGTATATTGGGATGCATCGCCTCAAAGGAAAACATCGATATATTTTTGCCACTGACAACCCTAGTTTCCCAAGAATGATAGAATACAAGATTGCGCCGATCAGAGAGGATTTTTGAGAATAACTTTTGTGTGACGTCACACTGGTGCAATTGCGAGAGAGAAATGCCAAAACGTGAGCAAGAATGGAAGAAGAAGAAAAAATGTTGCAAGGAAAACGTAAACAAGTTGCACCAGTGTGACGTCATGCAAACAACGATTCTGTCAAATTCGTTAAGAGAGGAATAGCGGTCCGAGATCGGCGCAACCTTTGTATTCTCTCAATCGTGCTAGTTTCCTACGTGCTTGTAGATGGGCTTACTTTGATAACCTCCACGAAACGACCCGAATTTAAGAAAATCTGTGGCTCAGTAGCCAAATACAACATATATGGAAAATTAAAACAGTGTAAATATTTATTTGATCCTATAGCTAACCCTGCATTTACATAAGACAATTTGAGACAAGACGACTGAGAATATGTATTAGTTGTTAAATTGTTGTGTAAACTAGATTTCATGATTCGTAACTTTCGTAATTCGATCGATAACGTAAATTTACGCTATTTGTTCAATCAGAACATTCCAATCGATTGAACATCTGGCAGCTCCTCAAGCGATTGCGAATGATGTCTCTGGTCAAAAGAAGCAGAATTTTATTTGTTTTGACTTTTTCATTAGAATATTTTATAAAAGTAAAAATAGGAAATCAATTGAAAATAATTGTTTACGAACTACTAGCACGGGAAAGAATTTACCCGACGTATGGTAAACTGGAGCTACTGCCCAAACAACTCAATCAGACTAAATAGATATTTATTTTCTGCAATGGGTTCACTATTTTCCAAAAGTAAAAAGCAAAGCCGTGTAACCGAACATGATAAGGCGGTGCTGGTGAGTCACATGGATTTTGATGAGGTGTAAATCCTTCTCCGTTTTGTCTGTGCATGAGTTTCCTTTGTTGTCTTCCTTTTTCAGCGACTGAAGCAACAGCGGGATAAACTGAAGCAATATCAGAAGCGCATCGAATTACAACTTGAGAAAGACCGAGAGTTGGCTAGGAAATGTTTACAAACAGGCCGTCGAGAGTAAGTACAATGGCTAGAAATAAAAAATCTACATCAGCAACTTTTTTAATTTTCAGTCGTGCCAAGCTTCTGCTGCGAAAGAAAAAATTCCAAGAAACTCAGCTTAGCAATGCAGATAAACAACTGGAAAACTTGGAAAAAATGACTGCCGATTTGGAATTCGCTCAGGTGGAGTTACAAGTTATAGAAGGCCTTAAACAGGGTAATGCCGCACTTAAGAAAGTACATGATTTGATGGATATCAATGAAATAGAAAAGATCATGGATGAAACAAGAGAGGGTGTAGAAAAACAACAAGAAATTGATGCTATACTCTCCGGAGCACTTAGTGCAGAAGACGAAGAAAATGTTTTGGCTGAATTGGATGCACTTGCTGCAGAAGAGGAGGTTAGTAAATTACCGGAGGTGCCAACAGAAGATTTGCCCGAGCCAGCTGCACCTGCGGAGGAAGATGCCTCTGCCTTTGCTACTGAAACTGCTGATGTGCCGACTAAAAAGCAAAAAACGGCATCAGATCACTCAAAGAAAGTGCTTGTAGAAGCGTGAATGTAAATAACTGACGTGAATGTAACATTGACAAGTAAATAACTGAGACCTAAGTTGTGTCCATATATCAGTACACAGTCTATACATATGTATTTGTTTTTGTTTTCCTTTTATTTCTTCAACTAATACTAAGTCACTTAGTTTAAATATGCATAAAATGATTTTATAAAGAAATTTATAATGCAGAAATTTACGACTTTTTTTTTTGTTACGTTTCGAGAGGTGTGGAAATATGTATGGATGTAAGTAAATTATTCCCATGCTTAGGATGTAATACAAAGAGAATTTAAGTTAACAGGCCAACCACTTTGTATATTATCATAAGAATGTGAAATGCATTAGAAACTACCGGGAAAACCTAATTCTCCTCGACTAGTAATATGTAAAAGAGCTCACGGGTTTAGTAATTTGGCGAATTTTGGTGATTTCACATAGTTGACATGCGTGCAAAAGTCATTATCTGTTCGTGGTTCGAAGGTGTCTCCGGTGTGATTCTAACTCGTTGCCAAGATTTGGTTTCACTTGATTTACGAATAGCATCTAGTACCGCCTGAACATATAGCCCATCCTCGAATGTCGCGGCAGCTTGCACAGGTTCCTTTACCCACGAAGCATCTTTATCAGCAAACGCTTCCTTCAATGCACCCACCATCTTGCATAAACCCTTTATGTAAGGTCGTGGCAACATAGATTCTGAAGTGGCAAAGTGCAAATCCTGAACATCAACGTAGACAGCTTCTTCTTTCAACTGTGGTGGATCTGCTTTGTGTTTGAATACAAATAAATCTCCTCCGCGTACAGCCAAATGACCTTTGCTACTACAAATTAGCACTTCTTGTGAAAATGCTTTGGCAGGCACTGTATGACTGTGTAGAGCCACAGTGACCAGTGCGCCTCCACCTGCTAATTCCATTTGAAATGTACAAAAATCTGGAGCTGAAATTTGTCGTATGCCATTTACTGCCGCAGTTGTCTTCGTATATGAACGCACTACTCCGTGTACGCGAACTGCATGTTGTTGTAACAGATAACTGACCAAATCGATCACATGACTACCAACCAAATTCAATGCTCCGCCACCCATAGCGGCATCGCACATCCAATCGAACTTCTCGGGAAACAGCGTACCTAGTTGTACGCGTATATCGACAAGCGATATTTCATTCATCGGTCCAATAAGTTCCTCCTGTAAACATCGTTTCATGTGTGTGAAGGCAGGAAGAAAACGGAGCGAATAATTAACCAAAGTTATAAGTCGCGGATAGTACTGTGAAGCGTGCACCATTTTCAAAGCATCTGCTTGATGTAGCCCCATTGGTCGATCACAAACAACATGTTTGCCAATGCCTAATGCCTTTTTAGATATCTCTGCATGCTGAAAAGGTTGGCACACAATGAATACCAAGTCGACGTCTTTCCGAAGTAGCACATCATCGATTTTGTTTGTGAAAAATGCAATTTTCTGCGACTGTGCCACTGCTTCTGCCTCCTTCAATGGCCCCCATATGGCTTTTATATCGAAGCCTTTTTCTCGCAGTAATGGCACAAGCACCTTGGTGATTTCACCAGTTCCGAAAATTCCTACTCCCGGCAACATTGCAGACCTACGACCGTGAGTAAACAATTTTTTTCTACGCTGCAGTTGCAAAAACAATAAATAAAAACAGAACAAGTAATCAGCTGATTGAGAGATGCTTCTTCATTGTGGAGAGAAAGCAACCATTCACAATAGAAAACTTCACTAAAGGCCGAAACCCAATTCAAGCAGCGCCGGGTTGTTGGGGAAGAAGCGCAACAGAATTTCTATGTTCAAAACGTATTGATCTCTATGTTGGGATTACATACTCTCTAATTAAGGATGCTGCTGTGGTGTAGCGTGCTTCCACAAAATCTTACGAATCTGTTGTTTTAATAACGATTTAACGATTTTTATGCATAAATCTAGATGCCTGGAGTTCAGGGTTACCAAATCTCATTTTTGCCAAAACGGCGATTTAGGCGGTTTTGCAACTGGCCGATGGGCGGTTTTGCAAAAACATCGACGATAAATGATGGTCTGGACATACAACACTGCAAGTTGAGAAAAGCGTTGTAGAATACAATCGCCGTTCGGAGTTGGCGTGAAGCAGTGGGTCCAACCTCTTTGTGTGCCAACATCAACGCGCACGGCGCAAAGAGAAGAAGCTCGGCCAAACACTAATATGTGTGTAAGATCCAAACTATTATTATTATTAGAAATCTTAACATGGGTCGAAATTTGTACTTAAACGATTTTAGAAGTTTTAGCCAGGGGGGATAGGGTTTTATAACTCGAGTTGAATACAGGGATACGCGATCGATTAACAATGCATCGGAAACATCGATATTTTTAATTCGATGCGTCGACTGAATTTGATTAATGACATCGATGTATTTTATTCGACAGAGGACAATTTTGGCGAGCCCGATTCTGATACTTGTGACCACATATTGGACGATTTTAGTCTTTGGAGTGATCGTAGGCTAGTTCCCCGAAATTGGAAAACCAGTAAGACTGTATAAAGCTTTTACGATGAGCTATCAATTTATCTGGGAAGTCCGGTAAGTCGGTCAATGGGCTGATTACAAAATGCAGTTTCGAAAATTATACAATACAGCTTACAAATACTTGACAATGGTAATAAATATAATTCGAATTTTTTACTACAAAATTTTTCAAAATTTTGATTTTTAATAGTATCAAAAAAATATTTTTTTTTTTTTGCAGAAAAAATGGAACTATTATTTTAACTCTCGTATTGGTTTTGTATATCAATCTAAAATGATCGCATTTCAAAAATAGTCTGTTGACTAAGATTTGCCTGATAGTTTATGCTTTGCCAAATCCTTCTTCAAACGATTGCGTAAGTGCACATTCTCCTCACGCAATCGATCCACTTCATCGAGCAGTACCACATTCTCTTTGAAAAGTTTCTGATATCTCTTCACTTCATCCGTCATAGGTCGTCGATTTCTGTTAATCTTCAAAACGCGCTCAATTTGTGCGCGTTGCCGCTGGAATTCATCGCGCACTTCGGCATCCAATGAAATGTGGCGTTTGAGCTCATCATCGCTGGCATGACGTCGAAATAATTCTTTCACCTTCACCACAAGTCGCTGTGGCGAATCTACGTGCGCTGCGACATGATAGATTTCGCTGCAAATGCTTGTGATACATTCTCGTGCGGCGCGCGAGCGGTGCCGTTCCACCTTCAACTCTGCCACATTGCTGAGGTATTTGTCCTTCAGCTCCTTGAGTTGCAACTCCAATTGTATATTGTTCTGATTCAAACCCTGCAGCTCATTCTCCATTTCGAGTATATGCTTTCGCTTGTCGTTGATTTGAAATTCACGCGGCTCTATTTGCGCCTTCAGCTCGGCGATTTTGTGCGACAGCACTTGCTTATATTTGTCCAACTCCTGATTCTTGTGCAATAGCTCCTGTATGCGTTTCTCCTTGGCGTTGATGGCATAATCGCGGTCTGAGATGTCTTTCAGCAAGTCTTCGATGGAGCGTGTTAAACGTCCAATATTCTTTTGTGATTTATTGTGCTCTTCCTTCAATGTTTCCACCTCCTCGAGTAGCTTCTCGATTTCTTTGCTCAGCGTTTGGTATCTCTTTTCCAAAACGCCAGATTTGCCGCGCCACAATTGTGTTGAGTTCTGTTCGTTATTCAATTTATTCTCGTACTGCAATTGCATGTCCACCATGTTGCGATCATTGTCCTCCTCCACTTCGCGACAATACTTAAAGAACTCGATCTTCTTGTCTTGCATCTCCTTCATAAGTTCGCGTATCAATTCTTTGCGTTCGTCCAGCTGCCGTTTGTAGTCCGTTTCCAGTCCCTCCACGGTATCCTGCAGTATGCCAGCCGAGGTTTTCAATCGATTCTCGTAACTCTCGCGCAGCGTTAGCATGCTTTCACGCAAATTGCTAAACTTTTGGTATTCGACCAACATGCGCTCCGAATACTGATTGGCCAAGTTGTCCAGCTGCTTCTTATGTTCATCACGTAAATCATTTATTTGTAAATTTACCTGATTCATCTCCTCGGTGTGTCTTTGCTCAGTCTCATTATTCTTGTTCTTAAGCTCCTCGAGTGCCTGACGGTAGCTACGATGCACCTCGGCCAGTTGTTGACCATCGAATATCTCATTCTGGTTCAGCTGATATTGAAATTCTTCGGCTTGCTGCCGCAAACGCACTTCCAAATTGGCTATCTGTTCATTCTTATCGTGCAGTATGCTACGCGGTATAAGCACCTCTTGGCTACGCATCAAATCCGCATCCATTGATGCCACCTTGCCCTCAATATTATCCATTGCCCATATGGCTAAAGTGCCATTCATTGAAACTGTCAACAGCAACGTGCCATCGTACGAGAAGAAGAGTTTGTTAATTTGGCTGGTAAAGAAGCGAAATAGCGTGCACGATGCACCACCGGCATCCATGAATGGTAACTGAATATTAAATAGATCACCATCTTCATTGCCCACAAACATAATGAGATCCGAACGGGCCAAGCACATATCTGTCAGTGGCGTGCGCACTTTGGAGGGTACGACAATTTCACGCACGATTTCTGAATTTTGAAATTCACGTAATACACCAAGGTTTGTTGCAGCATAGATGGAGAGGGGCTCGCAGAATGTGCAGCAAACGGAACGGTACTCGGTGCCTTTTTGTACGATCTCCTGTACTCGTGAACCAGTTTCGACATCCCACTGATAGATTGCACCCTCTGCGCCCCCAGATATGAGATACTTGTCCGTGGCTGACCAGGAAATAGACAGCACTGTGCCATTGTGACCCTAAAAATGGAAGGTAAATATAGAATTACATACATATTTGTTGATTAGAAATTCGGCAGGGAGAAGTATTAATAAGATTCAAGGTTCTCAATTTAATTCATAACACCTATAAAGTAACGATGAAAAAAGTCATAAAAAGATAAGAACGGATGGTTTATGAAATAGCTGGTGAATACAGACGCGGATCAGATGCGTACAAAACTCTGATGGCTAAAGTAGATAGATAAGATAATGAAGCACGGAGAGGGCGATGGTCCCCTGGACGGGACCAAATACCGAATGTTGCACTTAAAGGGAAAGGAAACCCTTATTCACGAACTATTTTAATGAATTTATTCAGGGAGTATTTCCGCGGATGTGGAAATAACAGAGACCAACAGTGGGCCATTTGAGGGTAGTGCACTACCCTAATATACAAAACTAAAACCTAACTCCTTTAAGAATGTCGAGAAAGCGAGTGTATGTGCTTTGCTGCTTGTTAAGCTGAAGTACTTCTTACATCTTCTCGAACGCTTTTCGAACCATTCTCTCTTGTATCCTCCTGATAATCTTTAACCCCACATGGCACACCTAGGCCTACTGAAACCATCGTGTGGAGTGTGCAAAATCTAATGTCTCTGGATTTCTACTTAGGCTATGTCTAGAAAAATCCTGAACCATCGTTCGGTCTACTATTCGGATTATTCAGACCATTTTTTACCTAATTGAGACTTTAATGACTTTGGATATTTTACCTTCGAAAGATAGCACTTACGGCTATAGTTCTCATTCCGGTAGGGTTATTCTTGGGAAGGAAGTGAAGGCGGTTTTGGTTGAGTTTGTCCGGAGTAGAACCTGTTTGCTGGTCTTCAGTCTACATAGTCATCGTTTAGTGGAGATCCTCGATTTAGTTTGGGCAATGGTTCTTGGTCTGATGCCTCACTCATGGTTCGGTTCAATCAGTTTGTTGAAGAAGATATTAAGAATTCTTCCGATAACGGTAGCGTCAGTCTTTACTGTATACTAGACAGAGTGCATGCCACAAATTGATCTTAACAGCTTATATATTGATTACAAGACTAAACTTATGCTGGAATTCCACTAGGCATTAAATGGCAAAAATTACAAATGACAAAGTCGGGCATTAAAAAATTATCATGTCATTACATACAAAAAATAGTCATTGAGTTCATTTCCACATGGCGTTTTTCTAAATGGCATACATTTTTTGTCATTTCAATACCTAGTGGAAATTCGGCATTATAATTCAAAAATTTAAAATTTGCGTTTCATTTTTTGCTCAAGTTTATACATGTATGTATAACCTGTGACATTGTTTGAAGTTTTGAAAACTAATTTCAGCTTTACAATCAGCGACTCACAGAAACTTTGGATATAAAATTCTTTAAAAATCTCATAATCGCCATACTGAACTTTTGAAAACTGATTTCAGTTATGTAATCAGCGCGTCAAAAAGCCGTTGGAAATCAAATTTATTATTATTGGATCCCTAATTTTGCATATTTTAAAACTGTTTCCAGTTTTAGATACAGAATTTTATAAAAACATTAAAAATCTTTCGTCATTTTGAATCTTTGAAAACTGATTTCGGTTTTGTTATCCACGGCACATAGAACCTTTAGACAAAAAATTTCATAAAAATCTGATGTTTTATAAATCCATCCGCCATTTTGAAGTTTTTAAAACTGATCGCAGTTTAGTAATCAGCGACTCAAAGAACCTTTGGATATGAAATTTTGTAAAAATCCGACAACTCTTTAAAATTTTGAATTTTTTAAAATGGATTTCAGATTTATAATCAGCGACTCAAAGAATCTTCGAATAAAACATTTCATTAAAATCTGAAGTTTAAAAATTCCAACCGCCATTTTTAATTTTTTTAAAACTGATTTCAGCCTTTTAATCAGCGACTCAAAGAACATTTGAATAACAATTTTTTTAAAAGACTGACAATTTTTTAAAATCCCTCGCCATTTTGAATTTTTAAACTGATTTCGATTTTATAATCAGCGACTCAAAGAACTTTTAGATTATTTAAAAACCATCCGCCATATTGAATTTTTGAAAACTGATTTCAGACTCTTAATCCACAATATTCTAATAAACGATTCAGCATAAAGGTTATTAAGGATGGTTTTTCTACATAGAAATTACATGATCTTATGAAACGGCAAAATACGGGTACATTTGTCCCTATTGACTTTCCCAAAATGTTTAATTTTTTGATGGGTGCAAGAAAAGTTAAATTTTGTCGAACGGTGTTATATAGCCATACTTTCCACTCACCTTCAATTGCTTCAAAATTTCCAGATTATATACAGATGTAATGCTTATAACGTTGTCATAAGCAGCCGCCATAAAGTGGCCATAATTCGAGTACTTGACATCTTTGCAGCGTGGAAAGTTGTATGTTTTAACGATCTAAAAAAATGGAAAACCATTATACTAAATATATGTATGTATTTATGTATGCCATGCATTTTCTCTCTCCACCTACATTTAGTTCATCCATAAATATCTGCGTGATGCGCAACTGATCTGAAAAACCAATGGCCGCCATCAATCCCGTTGAATTTAGCTCCACGATATTCACATCCACCTGGAATTTGCGTACCAATTCAACCTTGTCGGTCTCATAGTTCCATATGCGTACAGTTTGATCGCGCGCTAAAATAGCAATAACAACAAGAATAGCAGCGCACTTCATTTCATAGATTGATATTTGTTTTTTTTTTCACTTACATGCCGTCATTATAATGGGCTTCCATGAGCACACCGACATGCTAGTTATTTCCGAAAGGTGTATCCAAGCGCCCAGCGGTTGAAATTGCAACTCTTTGGCCTTCAAAGTTTCCGGCACGATCAGTATGCCAACATAGATTTGCGCATGCTTGGTGGTCGCAATGATTGTCTCTTGACGCGCACAAATCGCAATATTTGTTATCTGATAAGTGTTTTCGGGTGCAAATCCAAAAGGTATAGTCAATATTGTCTTGCGCTCCAACTTGAATTTGGAGACGCGTTCAAATACGAATACCCTATTGAAAATAGCAAAAGCAAAGCCACGTTGAAATGCTGTCATGCATACTACGCGCTCATCATTGAGCTTCAATTCGGTCGGTGTCTTATGCTCCAACTCCTTATTCAATGCATCCTGATCCCACAAAATATCGATAAGTTCGGCATCATGCGCACGCTGTCTCAGCTTTACTTCGCCATTTTCAACCATAATCAGTTCATTTTGGCTGGTGCCAATCAGCAGCAAATCATTGGCAATAAAGTCCATCGAAGTGGTGTAGAAATCGACTTTAACATTGTTGCTAACATTTATGCCTTTCTCAGACTTGGCCATAAATAGTAGGATGCCATCACCAGCTACGACGACCAAAGCGTTATCTTGTGGATTGCAGGCGAAACAGTCTACACTGCCGCGTGCCGTGCTCGCGGTGGGACGTGATTCGATAACGGTGCCAGTCTTGTCCAACATTAACATATATAATGCTTCCTCTGGCGGTTTGGTCAGCACCACTATTGTTTTGCCATCGGCGGTGAATGACATGAAAGATGCTTTGGCAGTGGCATGGGGAAATGGTAGATTGCGTCGCTTTTTGAGTGTTGCCAAGTCGTAAATGGAGATCGATGAACCGCTGTGGGAAGGTAAGAAAAAGCAAGAATTAAGTTTTGATTGAGTGCTTGGGTATTGCAGAGGGAAAAGTGTAAATCTCGCAAAAGTTCTTCAAGATGAATTAGCGCAAATTCCTCCATTATTCAGAAACACACAAAAAAATGTTTCTCAATTTGGAATTATAATCTTAAGTAGCCGTGACTTCATTTTGTTTTTATGCAGGAAACTACAAGAAATTATTGCTTCGTCTTTTGCTGGAAAAGAATAACCTCAAAAGATAAGCATTTTCAGTTAGTATGCTTTCGAAGAATGTCTAGAAGAATTCGCGTTGATTTTTGATTTTTTTTTGCTTACGGTGTTATGCATTTTCTTCTATACAAAGTAGATATGTTCGAAATTTTTTTTTATGAAAGCAATATCCTCGGAAAAAAATTCTGAAAAATTAACGCAAATTCTTGGCCGCTTAAAAATTGCACACCCGGATTTTTCTAGTTCTTGTTTTGAGTATGACCATTTTCTTGTATGACCATTTTCTGAAATCTTGCATGAGGTTTCAAACTTGAGTTACTTCGTTTCTGGCGTGGTGTAAACTATATTTTTTTTAAAAATAAATTTCCTATAAACAAAATAACAAACATACAAAAATAAATTTCGATGCAAGTTTTGGATAAATATGGATACGTATATCGATATTGCCATCGGTGTGCTTGACGTTAAATGTTATCCATATGCACCTATCAGAGCTGCTTAAATTTTAATCCGTTTCCATAAATATTTTGCTGTTATCGATTTTTTTTTTTGATATCTTCATAGTAACCATTAGATATTGCAAAATATTTCGGCATACATACAGTCAGTCAATAAAGTTTAGGTACAGCGAATTTTTTACAATACGGGCAACTATTTTTTAAATATTTTATTTTTCGATAATTTTTTATAAAAATATGGTTAATTCTACAACAATAACCCCAAAAATCAGAGTTCCAAACCTTGTGCAAAATTAAATAAAATTCTGCAAAATTTCATTTAAATATTGCACTTTTTATTTACGCTCTCTAAAAAAAGGTGAGTATGCAGTTTTTTAGCGCATTCAATTTTGGTATAACAAAGTGCAAGTTTGAGGTAGCTAGGACTTACCATTGATTTTTAGCATTTTTTTTTTTTTTGTTGAAGGTGTCGCTCATTTTCTCCATATAAAATAATGTTTGATACCTTCGCGACACCCTCAGCAAAACAATTTCCCAAAAATCAATGGTAAGTCCACTTTATTCCAATCTTTGACAGCAAATGTCAGTTACGTGGTTTTGCAGAACGACGATACGCGGTTTTATATTTTAAGCGACGATATGTATGTAAATATCTATGAAAAGTTTAAGAGGTAACTAATTAAAAATATTATTTTTTGATTAAATTGCATATTTTAAATAAATTTGTGTTTAGTTGGATAAGCGATCACCCGTTTATAGAGTACCAAGAATAGGTACATACTACGACGAAAATGTAGACTTCTCTATTTTAAGCAAACAAAGCGTGGATATAGCAATTTTTATGCCTAAGACCGAAGATATTTCTAATTCTCCAGAATAGTAATGGACAAACACAAAGCCGAACCGTAACTTTTTTTAACTACCCCATTCCTGAAAGCCTATTTCACACAGTTATTAACATTTGAGAAACAATGCCAAATCACTTCTCAGGTGATGTAGCGAACAATGAACACTTCTTCCATTTTTTACAAATAGTTATGTAAAAAATATTTTTATACAATTTTGTCTTACACTTTAGGGCATGTTTCAATAACCGCCAACAGCTTTCGCTGCACACTCATCGCTATATACTCTGGAAATGTATCCTCAGGAAATCTGCATAAGAAATGTAAAATATCGAATTACAAAACGCATTTATTTTTCATTTGCAAATCCATCCCGTACCTAAGGAATCGCTGCTTATTGCTGACATAGTCGTGAAATGCCAGCACTCCTTCCACAGGATAAATCACCTCTTGATATAGATTAAAATGTATATTACCAATGACATCCGTACGCAAACCATAAATATTTTTCGGTCGTATATTAACAGCTGAAGTTGTTAATGCATCGGCCGCACCAGTGGGATCCATGGTGCGGGTATTTGTGTAAAACTAAATCAAAACTGCAGAAAATTCCTTAACATAAATTCAACGAATTCCTTCACTCCCACCAAAACAACATCGCATTGATCGATCAAACACTAGGAAAATCACCAGCGGTTTCGTCGCATACAATGCAAATAAAACGTTTATGAAATTAGCACACAAAATATGACAAGAAAAATATGTACTTGTGTATATATTTATGCCCGTATTGGAAAAATGTATTTTGAAAATTCTAAACTATCAGCTGTTGCGATACAAGTGACGTAGTCAACAAATAAAAGAAAAGTGTTTGAAAAAGTAATAAATAAATGAATACAAACGACTCACTCATAAGCAAGTGTAGCAGCGAGAATAGAGTTATGCGTTTGCCGGGTCGTATGAGTAACAAAAAACTACGCTCTTTCTAAGCGGTCGCCATGGAGGTCGGTGCGTATGAGCAACATGTAATTCATATGTAACGCTTAAGTTCATATGGTTAATATAGTATGGAAATGGCATATCTCACATCGTCGCTGAAATGCAAAAAAGCCAAAACTAACTAAAATTTTGTATTGCCATAAAACGATATAGAGACTTATAATTCGCATCATAATAAAACGAACAGGATTTTTACCACTGCTTGAAAGGCAGTCGGTCTTGATGGCTCATGTTCGTATGATTTTTCGAGGGCATGCGGACGCTCTTGAATCTCAGGTCGTTAAGAAGACTTCCCAAGTAGGGCAGGACTAGGAATCATATCAGATCTATTTTTTGCAGTTTGGACTGATTATTTGCTAGTGAGATTAATTTGGATACCAGGGGAGTATCTATGGACTATATGCAGACTACTCTTGGAAAGATGGGTCTCATATCAGCTCAGCACATGCTGGCCGAAAACCAAAATGTAGGGACTGAAGAATGGGATTCTGCCTGGGTTGTTCCGGTAGGATCCAATACGTAAATCTATTCGATGAAGGATATAAAGCCGAAAAAAGTTCAAGAAACAACAATTAGTTATTTACTTAAAATAAATGAATAAATAAATAGCATATATATTAATGCTAAGTTAAACATTTTATTTTTACTGAAAATATTTTTAACTGAGCTGCCACCTATTTAAAACAAATATGTACATTAGACTGTTCCACCTTACAAGCAAACAAAAAGCAAAAAAAAAGTTCGCTGAACCCCCCTTATTCTAAATTATTTTTGAATTTGATTTGCAGGGCGGCAAATTAGCTGCGCTTGATTGCAGTAGGTTGAATAAGGAAATGAATTAGCAATAATAGTTTACGGGGTGTGCATAGCTCAGTGGTTAGCGCTTCTGCCTTTGCACAACGATCCCTGCCGAAGTCTGATGAGAAGATGTGGTGATCTCCGAAATAGCAGCTATAACTTTTACCGCTTAGACTTTGTTGATTTTTCCATTTTCCCTAATAAACATAATCGTGATACAAAGCTCATTAACAATAGCCGTGTTCCGGACAAACTTTGCTCCTAAAAAATTAAAGTAGTACTAGACTACAGCAAATGACACGCATTTTCATTGCAGTTTACAGTATTTTTAGCATCATTTGTGCAATTAAAGATGCATTTGCCATGTTTTTTGTTCGGAGCAATGCAAAAAAACTCAAGCAAATTACATTACTGCGCACATCTTATAGTTTATTTATATCGTACGCGCGGCTCATTTCGTCAACAAACAAAAAAAAAAAGCAATTGGATACTGCGAACAGCAGAATACGAACGAAATAATGAAGAATGTTGAAGAGTCATTGAAACTTCGGCCAACGCATAAACTCAAACAAAAGATGTCAAAAAATATGCGAAAATAGATTTACATGTGTATATACGTAGATACCCTGCAGCAATAAGGCGGCCAATTTTCCGTTACGGACTAGTACTTCAATGGTTAAAATTTGACTGGTCAGAATTGGACATTTCCTTGCATCGAAAATGTCAGCCTCCGACCAGTCCGCAAGGAACCGACCTAGAGATAAAGGAAAAGTACAGTTTGGCAGTGACAGGGTGGTGTTGTCTTGCAATTCAATAAAAAAAAATTTTAAGAACACCACCCTGTAAATGTCCCAATCGCTTTGTCTGGCCTTCATGCAAAGTGAACATTTGAACACACATTTACATGCGTGGCTGTAGCTCAGTGCGTAGAGATTCTTGCCACTATTTGTTAGCTTTCAGGAGGGTCCCGGTTCAAATGCCGTCAGAAGCAACATGGTTATAAAATGATGAAATTTATTTTTTTTTGTGTTTCCGAATTATGAAAAAGCATCTGCGAAGTGCAGAACGCAATCTTACTCCAACGAAAAAGATCTCCAAAATTGGACTAGTCTAGGACTATCTTACGGTCAGTGGTCATTGGACCGGTCCTTTTCCAATAACACGCCAATGCTAAAAATGACAGTTGAAACCATTGGCAGGAGAATTATGAGGGACTAGTGCTGGTAACAATAAGGACTATCTGAGGGCTAACCTAGGGTGAGTCTNTAGGACTATCTTACGGTCAGTGGTCATTGGACCGGTCCTTTTCCAATAACACGCCAATGCTAAAAATGACAGTTGAAACCATTGGCAGGAGAATTATGAGGGACTAGTGCTGGTAACAATAAGGACTATCTGAGGGCTAACCTAGGGTGAGTCTGAATTGCTGCAGGGTATGTACGTACACATATATGTATAAGAACATCTTTTCCTATTTATAAGCAATAGCGAGCAATGCACTCAAACTGACTTCCAAGCTAAGAAAATAGCAGCAGTGTGCGTTTTTTTTGTGCTCTGTTTATGTGCAACAAGCCATGTTAGGGTAAGGACCGCGACACAGGCTTTCGTAATCCAATGCCAACACAGCTGTTGGCTTCTTAACTTCGTTTGTCGTCTTCGTTGCATGTTGAGTATCTTTTGTGTAATTTAGTTTATTACATACATACATACAGTAAAACTGAGTGAATAATTGAGTTCGCTTGAAAAGCTCTTTGGCTGGCTGAGTGCATGCCAAACTAAAAGTATAAGGAATTAGAAGAGTAGCAGAGGCAACAAGACGATGGCAGAAAATTGTTAGATCCAATCAGTGAAGTTTAAGAATTTAAGAAATTGTAGCGGCTTTATGTCACTTACTTCTGTTAAAATTCAAAAAAGGCTTGCCTAGTAGCCTAATTCAGGTCGTATCCAGTGCTTAGCAGTTGGGCGGAAGATGCACTAAAGTTTCTTTCTGTATACATGTATGCAGGGATGGGCGTTTTTGAATGAATTTTTATTCAAATAAAAAATA
>NW_016157197.1:0-6867 GCF_001687245.7 Rhagoletis zephyria
GTGTGAGACTGTGTGCGTGGAAATCATTGCTCCGCTACCGCTGTTCGTATACGGGTGAAACACGCGTGTGGTTACAGAGCGCTCAGTAAGCTATGGCATGTCGATCACTGCGCTGGGTAGAGAAAGAAAAGTGTGTGCTATGACATGCCCAGGCTTGTTTGTCTCAGTTTCAGTTTTGCCATCGCCGCGAGTTGTTTCGGTGCGGGTATGGTTATTTAAAAATATTGTGGCAAATACTGCGGCAACACAAAGCGAACAACGAGAAATAGGCAGAATGTTCGAGGAATGACGTAGAATGTTCCACAAAGAGAAACGTCAAGTTGGATGAACACTGCGAACAGCGAGAGAAAGAGAATGAGCGATAAACTTCAGAATGTTCTAGAGTTGCCATAAGTGCCAGCGCAGGTATATAAGGGCGCCGCCACAGCGAGGTGAGTTAGTTACAAGTCAGCAAGCCACAAGTAAAGTGAGCAGAGAAGCGAGTTGCGAATAAGCAAGCTATAAGTTTAATTATGTGTAACAAGTTCGGTAAAGCGTTGTAATTGCTTTAACAAGTATTGTAGTGTTTTTACTGTATTAGCAAGTATTGTAAAATTGTTTGTTGTACAATAAAGTTAATTGTACTACCATTTGGTCATCGTTAGCCTTTATTTAACAATCCAGCGATACGAGCCCGAGTATATTTGGGAAATCCCTCAAGGTTTCGAGGATAATCGTAACAATATAAAGTTTGATGCCAACCGGCGTTTCTCAGTGGATATGTAATTCATGTGAATTATAATTAGAAAGTATCTATTTAGCCAAGGAAAACGCAAAGCAGTATACTTAAACCAGCACTTCCAGCAGATATTGACCTGGGTTTTCGCACGACTATTCCTGTTTAATCGTTTCTTTTTAGGAAATTCTTACCACCATATACATATGTATTATTTACACTAGTAACTATTTATGTAAATATGTTTGTATTTTTTATGCTTAATATATGCAAATAAAAGAAGTAAACACAACAACCATCGAGTAATTTTTTATTTGTGTCAAACTGAAACTTTTTTTCCAATAATAAACGGTTAGCTGATTCACGTCTACAGCAAGTTCATAAAATTAATTGAAAACTTGTATCAACCAAAGCATTGTTTATATTTGCTCAACAATGATTTTATGCAACTAACAATATTGTCCACTCAAGGTAGTCGTTTTGTAATTATTAACAAATATACATTTGTCTCAACTAGAAGGCTCAAGTAAATTGCAGACTTTCGTGAACTAGATATTTATTTCGCCATATCCAACTATGCCACTTTGTCACTATAACCAAATCTTGGTTATTATAACTAAACCTTTTTCTGAGTGCACCTAGTTACCTGGTTCACTCCGCCGCGACAGTTCTGTCACGAAGTAAGCTTAGTAGGTTGGTCTCAACCCCCAGATTATGAATATACTTGACTATTGCCTCTGGAGTGAGATTGTTGAAGGCTCCATTGATATCAAGAANGACATTGTTGAAGGCTCCATTGATATCAAAGAGGCTCCTACTGCATAATCTTCATGCGTGAAGGATTCCTCTGACGACTTTACCAATGTGTCCAGGGCGGTATTTACCGACCTTTTCTTGCAATAAGCATATTGAGCTCTTGAAAGACAGTGACTGATTGAAGAAACATGATAACCATTTCCGGCCTTCGGGATGAACGCAACACTGACTACCCTCCAAGGCTTGGGGATGTACCCGGTCCTCATGCATGGATCCAACCAAGTGCACGACACCTTCTGAGCCCTTTACAGCTGCGCAGATATGAGGCCCCGGCGACTATAATGGTTTAAACGAATTTATCGCCCGGCCATGTGACGAATGTCCAGAAGAACGGAGAAGAACAGGACCTGGGGGGAGATTCTGTAACCAGTTAGCGACGATTTTCGAATCGCTATCGTACTTTTTAACGCAAAAACATTTATATCATGCGTCAAAAAGTGCGATAGCGATCCGAAAATTGTCGCTAACTGGTTACAGAATCTCCCTCCCGAAGTACAAAATATCGCAAAAAAGTACAATTGACTGTACTTCGAAGTACGAAGTACAAGAGGGAAAAAAGAAGTGCTGTACTTCCAAAAGAAGTACGGTTGGTCGCATTAGTTATCATACACTTTTCTAGTAAAAATTTGCTGGTTCCAGTACAAATTAGTACTGACTATTGGTAACTATACAAACCTATTCAAATATCGTCGCTTGGATGGAAAATTGCCGGAAGCGTCATTTTGACAATTTGTGGTTTTTGGATATCTTCTTCAGTTTCCGAGTAATTAACCAAAATGTTTTCGGATATTTGGTACAAAGTGCGTTAGTATTGCTGTCGTACTAAACTAATCAAGATCTTTCAAATAGAGTTATCTGTTCTTCTTTAGTTTCGGACATATCAGCTTTGTCATGAGTTTCATTTTCTAGAACAGGGTCACTTTTTCACTTTTCGTTTGCGTGTATTCACCACTGGTGGATGAAAAAATTGTTGGCGAAATTTTGTTCGGGCGAAACTCACGATTAGGCTGATTAGTAAAAAGTATGGTTAATTTATAAAAATTTGTATCACATTTTAACGTATAACATTAAAACTGACTGCAAATTTTTTGACAAATGTCGTATACGACAAAATTTTATTAAACTCATAAATGGTTGACACTAAACTAAAAAAAATAAGATTATTTAAGAATTTCATGAACTAGTACATAGCATTCTCCGACACTTTGGAGAAAATCTGTAGTCGTGTTTTTGAGAAATTGCATTCCAAACTTCATTCGTGAGTTACCGAAAGTAACTTGTCATATAATTGTCATTATTTTCGCAGTTGGAGTATATGCCAGACGAGCAACAGGTATATACATACAAGTATACCTAAATTAGCGCGTTGAGCTTGTATATTTATCTATTTATCCTGACATCCTGTCAAATGGACAGACATTCTGCATTTTCATCAACAGGATTCCCATCGCGGTATACGATGTGCGCCTAAATTGACAACGGCACATCATAGTCCCACGTCTTTTGAAAAAATGAGTGTTCGTCTAGCTGCTCAAGTACTCNTATACATACAAGTATACCTAAATTAGCGCGTTGAGCTTGTATATTTATCTATTTATCCTNTTGTATTTTTCTACGATTCTCCTCATCTTCTGAAGAACACACGAAACTGTATTCAAAGTAAAAAAAACAATGTTAGTTTTCGCGGACATCCTGTCAAATGGACAGACATTCTGCATTTTCATCAACAGGATTCCCATCGCGGTATACGATGTGCGCCTAAATTGACAACGGCACATCTTAGTCCCACATCTTTTGAAAAAATGAGTGTTCGTCTAGCTGCTCAAGTGCTGAGCAATACGGTTGCTAGTGCAATGCTATCTTTATATAGTACCGGAAACCTTAATACTTCTCAATCTGCCGAATTCGTNCCAATTTCGTTAACTTCGCCCGTATCGTAGGAATTACAGAAAATAGGTCGTATTTTGAAGTTAACGGTGAAGAAATTGTATTTTTCTACGATTCTCCTCATCTTCTGAAGAACACACGAAACTGTATTCAAAGTAAAAAAAACAATGTTAGTTTTCGCGGACATCCTGTCAAATGGACAGACATTCTGCATTTTCATCAACAGGATTCCCATCGCGGTATACGATGTGCGCCTAAATTGACAACGGCACATCTTAGTCCCACATCTTTTGAAAAAATGAGTGTTCGTCTAGCTGCTCAAGTGCTGAGCAATACGGTTGCTAGTGGAATGCTATCTTTATATAGTACCGGAAACCTTAATACTTCTCAATCTGCAAGCTTCATAAATACTGCCGAATTCGCTCTTTTTTTCGACCAACTCTTTAATATCTTTAATACTAAAGCGATTGGGGCCCTAAGAAAACATGGCCAACCTTATTCAGGAACCACAGACCAACTATAATTTTTGCTCGAAGCCCAAAGAAACCTTTATTCAATAGTTGTTCATGACATTGTCGGACGAGATATCACGAACACTTTTTCCGTTATCAAAGGTTGGCTTATCAACATTCAAAGCTTGAGACGATTGTGGCGTACTTTGTCAGAGGAAGGTTTCGAACATATACTAACCAGAAGACTTTGCCAGGACGAAATCGAACGTTATTTTGGGCAGATTAGAAGGGGGGGAGGATTAAATCCGAGAACAACTCCGTCCATGTTCTCCGATCTTTTCAGGCAATCCTGGGGCCTCAGACATGTAAACTTTGTCACAAGTGGAAATTGTGAACCTTTGCCTAGCGCTGAGTGGGAGTTTTTTTCGTTTAGCACTCTCGAAAGAGTATGTACTGATCCTCTGGTTCAAGATACTTCTTGGCAAACTTTTCAAAGCTTGCCTAGACCCCAAGCGTATCAAGATATAAGAAGCATTATTGATGTCGATGTAGTTGAAAGCAATTTTCTTCAAAGGAATTCTTTTGCGTATTTTTGCGGGTACATTTACTACGAATATTTTAAATTACATAACTGTTTGGAGCCCCTACCACGGTTTGAGGAAGGTGAAATTCCGGAAGACGCGTTTACCTTTACTAAAGAGAAGGAGTATGATAGATCAAATTTAGTAAAAGCTCCTTCTGGATTCATAGAGTTTCTTGCAAAACTTGATAAATCATTAAACGAAAATTTCGATGCCTGTTGCCATTTGATAGGTTTTTCTAAAGCTTTGTTTGACAAAATGCATGACATAGAACCCTTTTATTGTTGTAGTAATTCTCAACCTAATGTGTTCATACATCTTTCCATTAGAATAAGAACATATTTTTCCTTAAAAATTTTCAATAAGGAGGCGTGTTCACCGCAGTTTAAACACACAAAATTTTTATTTATTTCCCACAGATGAATTTCAATAGAATTTCTCTATATTTTACCCGGAATTTCGCCTTTCTCATGCCTTAAGTTATTTCGTATACTTAATAATCGGCTTTATCGCGAAGTCCATCTGAACCAATATTCCCAAAAATAATAAAGCAAAACAAAAACAATTTTTTCAATTTATGCACTGTTATTTGTGTTATTGCAATACAGTTTCGCAGCTCTTCAAACATTTTCCACATTATGCTTTTAAAGCTAGTAGTTTCCGACCACATTTGCTCGGTTTTTTTCAGTTCTGATTTTAGGCTAGGTTTTATGGAAACTTACTGTGGGTGCATACAGACCACATTTTGTAAATATGTACATATGTATACACTTCAACTGAATTGTGATATTTAATTTTATTTTATAAAGAAAAATGAATTTAATTTGTGCAATTTTTTAAGTTTACTAGATGTAAGAGTTTTTAATTTTCTTTATATATTGCATGCTTTAGTTTTAATTACTTTTAAGTTAAGTTGTAGAGGTGAAAATAGGCCTCCTGGGGAACCGAGCACCTTAAAAAAAATCGGTAACGCGCCTAAAAGCATACCTCACAGGTGGTGTGGAAAATGCAAGAACAAATATAAATGGAATAATTTTCGAAATTATGAAATGGTTATTGGTATTTTCCATCTCAAAGATGATGCTAATTTGAACGTTATTTAAGCTGCCTTAGATGTCTTTTAGCCAAAATCTACCCGTGTAAATTGCAATTCAACCGTAAAATGTAAGCGTTTTGGCTAGTCGATATTCAGTCAATTTTAACGACAGAAATCGACCCGTGTAAAGCCAACTTCAGGAATTTTGCATTTTCTTTTTTTGCTTGGGCGCTTTTGAAGATGTGCCAAATTATATTGTCGCCTTAAATACAAAACAACAATTTCTTTAAGCCATCAAGCGCAGCAATTTGTTATCTTATCCTCACGGCTACCGAAATCACCAACCTCAACGTAGTGATTAGCCTTCTTGCGCCAGCCTGGTTGATGTGTTGAGCTTGAATAGCAACAGGAAGTTGGAGGCTTTCTTGAAGTCGGTTCCAACAGTAAATATTTCGTGCGCCAAATAATCACGCACTGAATTTCGTGCGCTTTGCGAAATTTGCGTTCGATCACAAAGCTGTCAAGATTGGACACGTTGATGGTTGTGCTTGACAATTCCACGTTTGTACATCAATTCACTTCACTTTACGCATTTTTGGTGCAACTTTGTTGATACCGCGGATACGGATCACAAAAGCCAATTTGGATTTTTCAGGCCCGTAGAATTGGCCGCATTTCTTTGCCACACAGCGCAACTTCATCCCACGGCGTCCATCACCGAGTTTTCTTGTTTGATATTTCTCAGCATGCACGAAGTTTTCACGTTTGCAGAGTGCAATCACAGCAGAGCGCTTTAGTTTACGTTTGATCAGGGTAGCAGTTTGCTGACCTGCTTCTTGCTGAACTTCTGCTTCGACTCGGGGACAGGAGGCAGCTTCCTGGAAGATTGTCTGCCCTTTCCTTGTTACTTAGCACGTTGAAAAGGCGAAAAAAGTTCGCCAAATATTTGGAGCACATCGTAAATGAGCCGCTCGATTTATAACATTTCTATTAAACAATTTAATTAAATACTTTTTAATACATAGATATGCTGCAACCAGGCACTTACTTTTCCAAATTCCAGCCTGCTTATAGGCATTTTCCAAATGCGCCTTCTTTGTTGGCTCAACATATCCTAAATAGACATACATTTACATTAAACAATAGAAATCGGAAAAATTAGTAAATAAAATACTCCCTTCGTTTTGTTTTGTTGTCAAATTTCTGAGAAATGTGAATTCACCACGATGCGATACAGAAGGAACAAGGACCAGGGATGTAATTTTAAGTAAATCTATTATTCAGTGGCAATGCGCAGAGCGTTTGGGGCAGCAATATTAATTTGTATCAAATATAACATTAAATGGTGGTTCTAATACATTTTATGATATTATTAACCAG
>NW_016157197.1:8272-24792 GCF_001687245.7 Rhagoletis zephyria
TAAATCTTTGAAATTTGTGTGTAAAAATTGTTAATTTATACAAGAGCTTTACACATTTTTAGTTTAATCAAAGAATAATTGCCTTTTTGTGTCCAAAAAGCGTTAACAATATAATAAATGTAGTGTTTGTTTACATACATTTTGTTTTTGTCTTCCCTTTTCATTTGATGAGAAGTCAAAGCAAATGCGGATCAAGCAGTGTAAACACCTTCAAATGACTGATTTCAAATCACGCATTTTGGTCCAATGTAAATGTAATATAAAGGCTATTTATTTGAAGCAAGTTAAAAGAAACAATGACAGAATGTCTGTTTGTGTATGAATTCACTTGTCACGGCTACCAAACTTTGCGGCCAAATTATCAGTGAAACAAAACAAACAGAACGGATAATAATTGAACCAGATCTCTATCAGGATCATATCGTTTTTGTTGAATTTGCATGCAAACTTTTTATGCGGATCCCGATTTTTGCCCAAGAAAACATAGCTAGAGTTGCATTGACTTCAGCTTATCAAGTTTATTCAGTGAAATCGCTGGATAAATTTATCAGAAATGTGTAAACGAGTTTCCATACAAATTTTGACAGTTCATTTATAAGGTGTACACAATTATAAGTTTATACGGTTCGCAATGCATTAATAAGGTTTGATGAATACCCTTATTAACAACCTTTTAGGCATCTCACCCACACACTTACAAATTGTTTCAACTGTCAAAGATATTTCCCTTTGTTAGAGCTGCGTACCCGATAAGAATTCGTACTCTAATAAGAATTCTATTCGTTAGAGCGAGCAAGTTAAAAACATCGGATGCGAAAATTCAAAATATGACTTTGATGGTACTTTGCGAACCCCCTTAATATGTTTTTTAGGGTTTTAAAGTTTACGACATACAACAATGCGACACTTACGACACCATTGTGAATACCCCAATTGAGATTTTATATATGTTTATAAATTTTAATTGATATTTTTTTTTGTTTACAGATTGGCATTCACCATCAGCACCTTCAATGCCAGCAGCTTCATCGCCAGGAGCACCATCAAAAAACTGAGTTTAATCGATTACCTTTCTTTTGATTATAACATTGTTAAAATCGCTCAACTTTTTTATAGAAATTTTTAAACTTTTGAAAATATCTATATGCAAAGGAGTAATACTAATAATAAGAAATTAAGCAACCACGTATGTGTGTAAAAATATATTTATTAATAATGTTAATTATAATTTTTATTCATAACATTGATTATTAACTATGTATATTAGATTAAGAAAGCCTTTTGAAAAATAAATTTTGCAAAATAAAAATGAAAAAAATTTAAAGATTTTTTATTTAAAGTTTCTAACTTAGGGTTTACACCAGACAATATTGTCAAGACAATTATATCAAAATAATGTGTTTGTTGTGAACACGGCGAATTTATATTACACATTATTTTGACATAATTGTCTTGACAATATTGTCCGGTGTAAACCCTAAGTAAGCTTATTTTGAATTCGCCGTGAAGAAAATGCAACCCTGCGCCGGCTGACGTGGCGAAATTTTAGAGGAATGCAGCTATATGTTTTCCTTAGGCCCTGTCTCCACAGGAAAACACTGATGTTATAATAACCATGTCACAAAATATATTTCCAATGGAGACCGCCTATTTCTCATGGGCTGCAATATGTCAGCGCTTATTGCTTGACATCTATTGCAGGCAATTCGATAGTTTGACAGTCATATTTTCATTTGAAAGAAAGCGTTCTGGTGGTAACATCGATGGAATTTTGATATTAAATCAAAATAAAAATCTGTTCCCTATTGGATTATTTAAGATTACGGTTTAGGAAATTATCCAGCAAATTTTTTAAAGATTTAAATGCTTTTAAACACCGAAATTGAGAGAATGTTGTCTGGTGGCGTCATGCGGCAAATGCTTATTTCAAGACATCAAAGTGCCCACACACAAAAACTTGCAATCATATTGCTCGTCAAAATGACAGTTGGTAGGCCATCGGTGTTTGCTTGTGGAGTTCTGCGGTTACGAGTGGGCCAGTGATGCAAGGCTCACACGTACAGGGGGAAAGTGGTGACAATCTGCACACCGCCCATACAAAAGCCACCAGTTTTGAAGTGACCGAAACCGCGGTTTTACCAGATTTTTCACTACTTTTGGCTGGCAGCGATGTTTTCCTTACGAGTGGGATAGTGATGCAAGGCTCACACGTACAGGGGGAAAGTGGAGACAATCTGCACACCGCCCATACAAAAGTCACCAGTTTTGTCGCCAGTTTTGAAGTGACCGAAACCCGCGGTTTCACCAGATTTTTCACTACTTTTGGCTGGCAGGGTACATACTAAAATTATTTTGTATGCTTCCAAACTCTTCGCTCTAATAATTATTTTTAATGTGGATTTTTCACTATTAGAATATACATTCTATTATCATTCTCCAAAATGTTATTGCATTTATAAATTGCTACTTTATTGGTAGAAACGTTTATTGCCAAAAGACCATCTACATTATGATATTAATTGATGTAATATTGACATTCTAAAACCATTTGGAAATTTGGACAGATTTTATAAACAGGATTTCCCAAATTTTCTCACATAGCTTATCAGCCATATATGTAATACTCCTATATTGGCAGTAAGAGCTAGTACCGTCCGAAAACACTACAGTACAGATATATCAATAAACACGTACGAAAGAAAAGGAACACATACGTTTATAAATAAACATGTACACGACACATTTACAAAACCGGCANTTATGTAAGTAGGAATTTAGAATGTACATTTGGTATCAGACATACTTCTGAGCCGCTTTACAAAGTAAGTTACTAGTAATGCAGAGCAGTCGCTCGGAGTAGTTCGGTGCTTGGAAATAACTTCGGGTGCACGTTATTTTGCAACTGACAACGTAATGTGTCTTCGGAGGTGTTCATTTTGCCCTTTACTAGTAGATGACATTGGCCATGATTACAATTTTGGTACTAAAAACTGAAAGAAAACATGGCTTACCTCGCAAGGTGCTTACCTATTTTCCCAGTGGGCAAGTACACAATACATTGACAAAAACAGTACTAGACTGTCTCGCTTTGATTTCGGAATGGTTACACATTGAGATGTTAGCTTACTATCAGCATGTTATCAGCATAGTGAAATAAGGAACACGTGCAGTATAGCGGCCGTTGAAGAAAAATAAAAATTAAAAGTGGGCGTGGTCCGCCCCTTTTTACTGATTTTAAAGGTGTAAACCATTTTTGGTGGAAATTAATAGGGGCGGAGCTAAAGGGGGCTCAAGATGGAATTTTCAATATTTTCAAAAGCTTATATTTCCAAAAACAAAAGGTGGATATGGTTAGAAAGGTAATTGATAGACCTTTTATTTGATATATATATTTTATATACATATTTCGAGAAAAACTAAAAAATGAAATCATAAAAATTTTTCCAACGGCCGTTATACTGCACTTATGCCTAAAATAATATAAAGTGTGCCAGCCAGTTTGATGTACGCTTATTTCAAAGCAAAATTTGAGTTTCGTCATATTCGCTTTTATCAATTCTGGCATTAACCCTTGGGTTTGTTGCATCCTCTGCCCGATTTCAGATTAGATTCTCATCCCGATGGACTGAGTACTGCAACGTTATGTGTGCTTTCGCACAAGCGGCAAGAATTTAAAGACATGTTTTTTTTTAATTTTTTACCCAAATCAAAAAGCTTCATAATTTCTCAATCAAAAGGGTTAACATGAAAGTTAAATTGTAGAAAAAATTATGATAATAAATTGCCAAATAAGTGTACCGAAATAGAATGTGATTGCTAGCTGGCACAATTAATATTATTTCATTATGCTTATAAACATTTAACATTAGTCGCCACTTCCGTATCTTACGAAAAATTTGTTTGAAGGCTTCCCAAAAGAACTGAACAAACTGGGATGTGTAACTGTTNACGGCGTCGTTTTCCAATTTTGTATGGGAAACAACAACACCACAGATTTTACGGTTAGAAAACGTCTTAAAATGTAGACGTCTACATTTTGAGACATTATTTGGAACGAACTGTGAACAGCCCAATTTTCTTTCGATGCATCGAAAATATCGATGTTTTTATACGATACATCGATATGCATCGATGCTAAGTTTAGATGCAAAAAATCGAAAAAAAAACATCGATGTATTTTTGTTACTTGCATCCCTGGCAGTGGCAAATTTTCTCTTAGGCCCTGTCTCCACAGGAAAACACTTGGGGTGTTCACAGTTCGTTCCAAATAGTGTCTCAAAATGTAGACGTCTACATTTTGAGACGTTTTCTAACCGTAAAATCTGTGGTGTTGTTGTTTCCCATACACAATTGGAAAACGACGCCGTCTACATTTTGTCACACTCAAAGGTATGTTTTTTACGCGTCTACATTTTGCAACCTCGCAGCAGGGTTGCATTATAGCAATACTAATCGCATGTTTTTTATTTATTGGGCACTTTTTCTGTATTTACACTTAATTTGAGCGCAATATCTGATGAAAAGAAACAAATCAAGGAAAAGAAATAACAAATATTAGGAATTGGCAATTAAGTTAAATAATTACAATTTTTCAGAAACAAAATCGAAAGGCGACATATAAAAAAGCACGCAAAGAAGAAATGTCTGGCAACACCAGCAAAGTTTTGAGATGATTTTGCGACGACTGCTAGAAAGGGGTGCTCACAGTTTGATGCTAAAGATGTCTCAAAATGTAGACGTCTACATTTTCAGACACAATTTGGAACGAACTGTGAACACCCCAACTGATGTTGTGATAACCATGTCACAAAACATATTTCCAATGGAGACCGCCTATTTCTCATGGGCTGCAATATATGTCAGCGCTTATTGCTTGACATCTATTGCAGGCGATTTGATAGTTTGACAGCTATATTTTCATTTGAAAGAAAGCGTGCTGGTGGTAACAGCGATGAAATATTGATATTAAATCAAAATAAAAATCTGTTCCCTATTGGATTATTTATGATTACGTTTTAGGAAATTATTCAGTAAGTTTTTTAAAGATATAAATGTTTTTAAACTCCGAAATTGAGAGAATGTTGTCTGGTGGCGTCATGCGGCAAATACTTATTTCAAGACATCAAAGTGCCCACACACAAAAACTTGCAATCATATTGCTCGTCAAAATGACAGTTTGCCTGTGGAGTTCTGCGGTTAGAAATGTCAGAAAAACATCGATCCACCGAAAATATCGATGTTTTGCTTCGATGCCTCGAAAGTTTTCCACTCGATGTATAAATAGTCGATGCTTCGATGTATTTTGAAAACTGACATCTCTAGTATATTGAACCGTCGTTCCAGTTTTTCAAATGTACAAAAAACAGAAGTGACTTTGACCAAAATATTGAAACGGAGCCAAAAAGTTCTGTTAGAAACAGAAGCTCGGTTGCAGTAATAACATATTATCTTATTATTATTATTATTATTATTGTAATTATCTGAAAAATCCTATGCAAAACGATGTATGCCCTTCGAAGCATCGAAAAATATCGATGTACATTTCGATGCATCGAATCAAAGAAAAACATCGATGTATTTTTACCGCTGACATGCCTACTATCGATGGCAATAGTTGCGTTCCAGCAGCTGTACGATTTGCAGGTTTTGCAGTATTTAGTTCGAAAAGCGCTCCAGCAGACAAATTTCCTGTAATCTCCTGTAACAGAAAGCGAAGTTTTTCTTCCTGCAAATTCATAAAAACTGTCAAATGAAGAGTAATGTAAAGTGAAAGAGCCGTTGCAATTTATAAGAAATATTTTAAGCAGCCAATTGTACCAAAATAACGAAATCTTTTGAGAATTAAAATGTTGTGTGTAAAAATTTTTGACTGAGTAATAATTCTCCGTGGAGACCGCACTCCATGAAATCGTAGCGACGATTGAAAAAGGATTGGCCTTAAAGGAATACACGCTCGGAGTTTCTCTCGACATCGAAGGTGCTTTCAACAACGTCTACCCGAAGTCTGTTGTTAACTCCCTTCTCATGGTGGTGGTGCAGCGAGGTCTGGTAGATTTTGTTCAGCTCATTCTCGGAAAGAGAACTGTTCTATCAGAACTGGGGGATGGTCCCATTACAAAATATGTGACCAATGTGACCAGAGGTATCCCCAAGGGGCGTTCTCTCCCCTCTACTCTGGAATCTAACAGTGAACACCCTACTTCTAAAGAGCACCGGTTGTCAAGTCATAGCGTACGCCGATGACATAGCAATCATTGCAACGGGCAAACATCTTCAGGTCCTGAGNTAACTGTTTAAATCAATTAATACATTTCACTGTGAGTTATTACTTAAACAATTATCGAAGTTACGATTGTTTCAGTTTCTTGTTGTATATTTTTAATTGAAAGAAACTNGTAATAATTCTCCGTGGAGACCGCACTCCATGAAATCGTAGCGACGATTGAAAAAGGATTGGCCTTAAAGGAATACACGCTCGGAGTTTCTCTCGACATCGAAGGTGCTTTCAACAACGTCTACCCGAAGTCTGTTGTTAACTCCCTTCTCATGGTGGTGGTGCAGCGAGGTCTGGTAGATTTTGTTCAGCTCATTCTCGGAAAGAGAACTGTTCTATCAGAACTGGGGGATGGTCCCATTACAAAATATGTGACCAATGTGACCAGAGGTATCCCCAAGGGGCGTTCTCTCCCCTCTACTCTGGAATCTAACAGTGAACACCCTACTTCTAAAGAGCACCGGTTGTCAAGTCATAGCGTACGCCGATGACATAGCAATCATTGCAACGGGCAAACATCTTCAGGTCCTGAGTGGTAAACATCTGGTCCAAGGAATGTGGACTTAGTGTCAATCCTGCCAAGACAGAAATGGTACTTTTCACAAGGAAGTATAAAACTCCCTTATTTAAACCTCCCACCCTAAACGGGGTGGCACTTACTCTCTCAACCGAGGTCAAATAATAATAATAATAGATTGGCGCTTACACATATGTCAGTGCTTCTCCTCCGATTTGTGGCGTGTGCCTTGATGTTGTCACACAAAGTGGAGGGACCTACAGTTTTACGCCGACTCCGAACGGCGATTGTATTTTTATGAGAAGCTGTTTTCATGGCAGAAATACACTCGGAGGTTTGCCATTGCCTGCCGAGGGACGACCGCTGTTAAGATAAACCCTTTTTCTTTTATTTTTTGCGATGTTGCTTTGACCAGGGCTTGAACTCAGGTGCTGATGAGTGAAAGCGCGCACTGCTTACACCACAGCGGCCGGCCGCGGTCAAATATCTTGGAGTTATTCTGGACTGGAAGCGAAACATTGAAGGCCGCTCTAGGAAGGCCACTGCCCTGTATGCCTGCAAGACGGCTATAGGCAAAAAGTTGGGGATAAAACCATACATAAATAGTACACTGGATGTACACGGCTGTGATACAGATAGATTATACCACTCCTCTACTCTGTTCAGATAACAAATTCTCCACAAGAATCCCAGAGAGGAACGAGTGGGAAAGGGCCACAGACCTGAACCCAGGGTCTATGGCCATTCATACGGGTGGTTCCAAGCTTAACAAGAGAGTGGGTGGCGGAATTCAAGCGGAATTAAACGCCATTACTGGAGGCGGCTCGGTGGCTTATAACTTCCGCCCCTCCTGGACGGCCTATTTCTATCTATTCTGGCAGCCAGGCTGCTATCAAATCTCTCAGTTCTAACGAAGCAACGTCCAAAGTAACCATAGAATGCTGGAAGACTCTCAACCTGCTGGCGTCAAAATGCTCCTTGACTGTTGTATGGGTCCCTGGACACAGCGACATCCCTGGCAACTGCCTAGCCGAAAAGCTGGCAAGGAGGGGGACAGAATTATCTGTAGTCAATTCTGCTCGGAATGCGGGCATACCTCTAACCTCCTGCAAACACAGACTAAAGGCGAAACTCGTTGAGGAGGTAAATATAAGGTGGGCTGTGGAAACCACCTGCCATACTACCAGGCAAATTTGGCCAAAGATTGATGTAAAGCGATCCATAGCTCTCACACGGCTGCACCGCTCCTCTCTCAGATTAGTTGTCGGGGTAATCACCGGACACTGCCTGATGGGCACACACGGAAAAAGGCTAGGATTCCCCACCAACGATTTCTGTCGCAGTTGCGGAGACGAGGAAGAGGTGGAGACCATCGAACACTATCTCTGCCACTGTCCCGCCTTGGTCAACATGCGCAACCAATTCTTCAAAAAGTACTCTAACCTAACCTAACCTAAATAATTCTGAAAACAAACATCTGACATTTATATACCTGCAGGAAAAATTGCTTTTTGCGTTCCATCAGTTTTTCTCAGTTCTTCGACCATTGCTCTCTCTTTTGTGAGAGATATTTTGCTTTTTGACAGCTCTACAGGTTTTAGCCCAAAAATCGATAATGCTGTCAAGACAATAAAGAAATACGGCGCGTTTACATTGGACAATGCTGTCAAGACCATAAAGAAATAGGTATTAGTTGTCAAAATCACTGATAATTGTCTCCGTGGCGTAGGCGTCCTGACAATAGTTAAGACAATTCATTTTGTGAAAAATGTCGAACTTGAACGTTGAATTATAAGTTGCAGAAATACGCATTGCGCGCGAGCTATTTGAGCTAAAAACTAAAAAATAAAATGAAGAGATAAAATTTTATACTCACCAGCGTCTCTTTAATTACTATAGTTATTTTATTATGAATTTATCTTCTTTCTTGCACAATACGTCATTGTCCGATTTACTGTCTTCAAAATAATCAAGATTGATTGACCCAATTGAAGAAGTATGCATGTTACGGTTACGGTAAGAATAAAATAATTTAATTATAGTTGACATGTTTCAGATAATGTTTGATATGCCCAAGAAATTAATACAACAAAAATATCAATCTTTTTATGGGCATATCGCCGGGTCATTACTTACCAGTTGCGATATTATGATGGAGGTTGAATTATTTAAAAAGAAGGCTGACGTATTTTTGGCGAGTGTTGCTAGTTATCTCGAAAATAACTTTCAGTTTAATAACAACAAAATTGAATATTCGAATGGCTTTTGCCCATAATTTACAATTCTTATTTCACAATTTACTGACATTGTAAAAGAGCTTTGCATACAAGGCATAGAGTTAAATACTCTTTTCAGCGAATTCTTAGTCTTTCAAAGTTTTTGCGTAGTTGAAAAAGTTAGATTAAGCCACGAGGAAATATAGACGAAGTCCTTAAATAGTAGCACCTTTCCACAGTTTTACAAAATATGTATTTTTGGTTGTTTTTTCAATACCACACTCAAATGAAGCAATTGAGAGGAGCTTAAGTACACAGTTTGCTTCCTGGCGAAAAGATAGAAACCGGCTTCTAATAAAATTTTTTTAAAGTGAACTTCATATTAAAAGTAATTTTAAAATGAAATGAATAGAATTCTTTGACTATTTAAACACTGAAGATGGAAATGATCTCATTATTGCTATTCAAAAATGTCATAAATATAAAATAATTTATTGGCTTCTGTGTACACTCATGTTAAAATGAATAACACTTTTATTTTTTATGAACTATATTTTATTAATATACCAAAATATTGTTAAAAACAACTACTCTGACGTTTTAAACAGTGTTGCCACTTTAGCCGTTTTCCGGCTAGATTTAGCCGGTTGCGATAGCAAACAGCCGGAGAAATTTCGATTTAGCCGGCAGCCGATTTGTTAGCCGTTTTGCAGAAAAAATTAGTTTTTAGCCGATTTTGCTATTTGCCTTGTTTTCTTAAATTTCAAATATGTATATTTTTTTTATTTATTGTTTTTGATTAAGCGACCCAAAATCTGTNATCATATTTTACATCAGAATTGAAGGGATTTCTGAAAAATCTGACCAGTTCTTTTGTGTAACTGTGATTTTGCATCCCTTGTCAACATATGGCCTCGGTTGATGTTAACTTAAGGTCGTTGTTTTACTGCCTTAAAATTGAAGGTAAATTTTTACAGCGCTTTTTATGTGTATTGGTTTCTATTTGAGTGTATTGAGAATCGGTCAGTCTGAAAAGGCCTTGTAGGGAAGATAATAGGTTTGTTCGTCGAAAATCCAGCGAGAATTATCACTCAAAATATCAGATAGTAAGAAAAAATGCTCCCAAATTCTCTCTCATGTAGAGCAACTCGCAATTTTCTGTACGAACGCAAATTTGCAAGTTTTTCTGCCAGCTAGTGTCCACGGTTGCATTTCAAACAAAAGAAATTTGTATAAATTTTTAAAATTTTTTCAGAGGGGCAAAAAACAGGATCTACGTGTATATGTCTTGTCAGTCCGACTTTCTTCAATAACCGTTTCAATTTCTTTGTCGGGTTTACTATATCGACTCTGGTTGAGATTGCATTCCGATTAAGAATACAGTTTTTTTTTGCCGAGTACCTTTCAAATCTTTGGAATTAACTAAATTAATTAAGTAAACAAGTATTAACTTACATTTTTCATTCTAAAATCGATCCAGTTTGTAAATTTTTAAATTTAACGAAGTTGTTTATTCAAATTATCGTCGACAAAAAATCCAACCATGAGCCACAATCATATGTTTTTCCTAATTGCAAATTCTTCCTGGCAAAATTTTTTCGGGCTCGAATTTGTAACTTCTCTTCAAGAAATAGTCCTTTTACCCGTGATTTATTTAAATAAAACATGTGAAATTTAATTGAAACATTTTAGCCGTTTTTAGCCGGTTTTATATGCCAATTTAGCCGGTTCGTCCAAAAAGTTCTGGCAACACTGGTTTTAAAGTATTATCTGATACTTACATTCATAATTTTGCTTTGAATAAAAATGTACTGAAAAGTACTGATTTTTTAGCATGAAAATGTCTAACGTGAAAAAGCAGGGGCGGACCCAGCAGCAATTCTTGGGGGCGAAAAATGTTTAAACATATATCGTGTACATAAATTTAAAAATCACCGCAGTTTAAAATTTTTAGAGTTTTGTTAGTTTTTAATTTCTTGAAGTTTCCCCTTTTTAATAACTTGAGTGGAATTCCAAAATTTTCTTAACTTTCAAAACTTTGTGAATTTGAGAAATTTTAAAATCCCAATAATTCAATATAATGATGAATACTAGATTTCTAGAAATTTTTTATTTTTCAAAAATTTTGAGAATTGTAGGAATTCTAACAAATTTTTTCTAAGTAAAAGTGTCGAATATACAAAACTGATCAAACGAATCAAAACATTTTAGGATAAATGAAATTCTCAAAATTTTGGAAAATATAGAAAATTTCTAAAATCTCAATAATTTTGAACATTTCAAAATATTCTCATTTTACCAAAATTTCTAGAATCTCCCGAATTTCGATAGTTTTTGAAATTTTGGAAATTATCCTAAAAATAAGAAATCTCAAGAAATATAATATAAAAATAATATAAAATTCAAAATTTTGGAATTTGCATTGTTTTCTGAAACTGCNTCTCAAAATTTTGGAAAATATAGAAAATTTCTAAAATCTCAATAATTTTGAACATTTCAAAATATTCTCATTTTACCAAAATTTCTAGAATCTCCCGAATTTCGATAGTTTTTGAAATTTTGGAAATTATCCTAAAAATAAGAAATCTCAAGAAATATAATATAAAAATAATATAAAATTCAAAATTTTGGAATTTGCATTGTTTTCTGAAACTGCGAAAATATTCAAACTTACTGTGACTTTCAACTGTGTAAAATAATACAAATTCGAAAATATAACAAAAAAAGTAAAAATTGAAAATTAAGTACATACTTTCAAAATTTTCAAAATTCAGTGAATTCCATATATGTAATACTTCTATATTGCTAGTACATTCAAAGTACATTCCCCAAAATCAGAGTGCCGAAATATTTAAAAAAGAAAGAGAGATCCGATAAGAGAATGTACTCAAAATAACAATTTTACTTTTCAAAATTCAGGAGCGGTTTCACAAATTTTTATTTAAAAACAGCTTATGAAAAATTAAATTTTTTGTAAATCTATGAGGAGCGCTGCGGCCGTTGCTGGTGGCAGAGGATAAAAATACCAATTCATCAGTTGGCATTTCCAATTGGCGTCAATCTGCATAGAAGGGAATCGAATAACGTGCGTTATTGGATTCGGCCAACATATAAAATACCGCACCGCTTTATGTGTAAATAAGTTTTGTCTTTGTTAGCAAAATATCTTCTATCTTCCAATTTTTCAGATTTGCAAATAACGAGGAGCATCGGAGAAATTCGTCATACCGAGCCCTAACCGCTAAAATAATGTATATATATATATTCTTTTTAATTTACTTTTTGATGCAGGTGCTCTAAGAGGCATTTATGCATGAAAATTAAATTTTGAAAAAAGATGTCTTAATTCATTTTCGCGGCTAGGGCTCGATATCTATACATTTCGGCGTGAAGGAAACATGAGACCGTCAAATTTGTGTTTCTTGAATTCCCTGAACCGGCCCTGTTATGATATGGCACTTCATTCTATGTACCCTGCCAGCCACGGCTCACCACTTTCCCCTGAAAATCAAACGATTTACCAACACATACCCAACTTTTTTGTCATCTCACCCACACACTCAAAAGTTGTCGAAAACAATTTTCATAAGTAAGAGCAGCGTAGCTAATAAGAATTCGCAATCTTATTAGAACTATATGCGTTAGAGCGAGCAAGTGAAAGTAAGGCGAAATTTGACAGCGAATTTCAAATTTGATCCTAGTAGGCTGCGAAGAAAAATATCAATTTCGCGCGAAATTTTGGAGGTAAGAGGAATTTGCCAATTGTAGTTTTTCTTTTTTAAAGTATATATTTTATATATCCCAACATCATGAGCCATCAAAACCCAACATCAGGAGCCATCAAAACCTTGAAGGTAAAAAAGACTTTAAAGTTTCCCAATATAACACCGTTTGGCTGAGTTCCAGGTTGGTAAGTATACCAATTTGCAATAGCAAAGCATTAGCCTTTTTTATTTCTAAACAATTGTTAACAGTTTAATTTGATTATAATGTAATTATTTCTTTTAGATTGCAAAACATCTGCAAAGACATCCACAGCACATTGCTCTTAAACCTACATCATACCAGCTACATTGTTCGGTGAGTTTTATTGTTCAAATCAGTCATGCCCAGCGCAGGGCACTTGCATATGGAATTCTGCCAGCGCAGGGCACTTGCTTATGGAGTTCTGACGACGTTGGGCATGACTGGTTTAAATATTAAGAAACGCGGTTGCTCCAAGTGCAATGCAAATATGTATGTACTTTTGTGTGTCAAAAGTGCAACTAGGTAGATATGTAAACAGCAAAAAGTGTGGTGCAATAAATGTGAAAAGTCCAGTAGAATGTCTGTTTTCCTAAGCGCAACAATATAAAAATCAGTTTCTTTTAATTCCAATTAACAGCAAATGTACTTAATTTGTGCCAACTGAGTTTAATGTAAATTGTGCAAATTATCATTTCGCGGTTGTTTACTCAAGAATTGATGCGTTTTTAAAAACAGTAATTTTCGGTCATGAACAATATTTGCATCCGCTGCATTTGCATCAGTTATTCTAGTTGCATCGACCAAATACTGGCTGGGTACCAGGGATTGGCAAAGGGTGCTGTTTTTGTGACTTTAAGCCTACTCACGTTAAAAACGGAGGATGAACGAATACCACCGCAAAGCGTGCTGTCTTGCAAATACAGCCACCACAAGTGAACGATGCTTATAACAGGTCATACTGATATTGACTTCGGCAAATCTGTACTCCGAATGATCGTGCACGAAATCAGCAACCGCCGTATTTGATCGACTGCCAAAAGCACGATACTGCTTTGGACGGTTGCCGAAAGCATGACAGCTTATGTGAAAGACTGGCGAAGGCAAGATGCCGCAGTTAGCTAACTTGATTTGTTGCAGAAGTCAAACCGCCGCCTTTGGTTTGTTGCTGAAGGCGCGTTTGACGTGTTGCCGAAGTGATGATACTGTAGTTCAAAAACATTCAAAGACACTTGCTTGTTTGAAATGAAGCATTGATATGTACATACATACATACTTACGTACGTATGCATATTCACAACTAGCCAGCAGTGAGCAATGCAATTGAATGGTAGACGCGCTATAAATACATACATACATGCATACGAGACGATAAATTACCCTTTACCACATTCGTCGTCATTTCAGCAACAAGTCAGATGATTTTCAGCAACAAGTCAGATGATTTTCAGCAACAAGTCAAATGGCTTTCAGCAACAAGTCAGATGATTTTCAGCAACAAGTCAAACGACTTCTGCAACAAATGATGACTCTCATGTTTTCGGAGCCGTTCAACTGCCACGTTTGCTGGTTTCGTGCACGATCATTCAGAGTACAGATTTGCCGAAGTCAATACCAGTATGAGCAGTTATAAGCATCGTTCACTTGTGGTAGCTGTATTTGCAAGACAGCACGCAATGCGCTCGTGTTCAGTCATCTAATTTCGTTTCGGTATCGATACTACTAAGCCAAAACCGCTGCTCAGTCATACAAAGCAGCGGTATTGAATGAGGTTGAACAGTTGACGATCAACCAATGCCAATCCCTGCTGGGTACCTACGTTGTATATGCACATACATACATATGTGTGGAGATAGTTGCAACTGCATAAGTGTGTAGATATGTGTGCAGTTAAACAGAATAAAGTGAAATGCAAGCACATTTGTACAAAGCGCAGCTGCAACGACGTACATGTGTACATACATATGTAGGTAAAAAGAGGAAAGTGCAGTGGAAATATGTATATACATATGTACATATGTGCAACATACAATTACCATGTCATGGGGGTGCTATTTTGGACTTAACGCATTTTGGAAATCAGTTGTTCTCTTCGTTTAGGTACGATATGTGAAACATATGTATGATTGACATGCATACGTTACAATATGTACAAAGTACAAAACCCGTATCGTCATTCTGCAAAACCGCGTGACTGACATTGTTTGCCAAAAATTGGATTAGATAACAATACTTAAAACTTTAAACGACGATATGTGGATTCACTTGCTTATGGCCATAATAGACAGACGTTTCAATGAAAAGTGTTTATGTTTTTTTGGTTTTGTTGCGATTTAGTTTTTATTATATATTATTTTTTATCAAAGTTTATTTTTATATTTTCTTTGCAGGTCGTGGAATACAGACAGTACAAGCCAGCGGAGATTATATATATAAATTTTATCATTCATTTTATTATTATAATATCTAATATAATATTAATAGTATTATAATATTATTATTTATATTACTACCTTAATTGCTATTATTATCATCATTAATAGAATTATTATTAGATCGTACCTTTACACCATTAGTTATTACGGTATGCATAAAAGAACGCTTTCTAACCTTATAAGCAGGGAACGGATTTTTAGGACTTAAAAACCTATAAAAAAGGCAAAATAAAATAATGAAATAGGCTGGAAAAGGCAAAATAAAATAGCAAAAAAGGCAGGAAAAGGCACTAGGTATTCCAATAAAGGCAAAAAAAGGCAAAACAAAATAGCCAAAAAGGCAGAAAAAGGCACTAGGTATTGCAAAAAAGCAAAATAAGGCACTAAAAAAAGACAGAAAATACGAATAATCAAAAAATACATTTATTTTAGAAATGTTTATATTACAAGTAAAAAGAGAAAAATAGTTGAACGAGTTTCATTATATGAAAAATTTGTACTTTGAATCTATGACTATTTTATCCTTTCGAGTTTCTAACTCATAAAACTTTAATCTGTATAGTTGTAGTAACATTGAACCACAAGCTGCATTTTGAAATTTTCTGTCAGCATTTTTATTCGCTTTTCGCGAAGAAAAGCCTTGAATGTACTAAATGTGCGCTCGACGTAAGTTGATACAAGTGGAGCCCAATTTAAATATGGAACGTTTGAAACGTTCATATAATCAGGAATAAGGGCGTTTTCCTCGCCCTTTACAGTTTTATCCACACCTCTTATTGGCTCCAAGCTTTGAATTTTTCCAACACCAATTTGGCAAGAGGTCCCTGCGCTTATATAAGCCGCATGGGCATGTGTATATTTTTTAATCTTAAAAAAAAAAAAATTGTAAATGCTATAATCACTTTTTAAAAGGTAGAAAAGGCAAAAAAAGGCAAATATCTTAAAAAAGGCAACATCAAATGCGTATATATGGAATCAGGGAAAGCTAAATCATGGATATTCTTAATCGAATACATATACTCTATCTCTTTAGCAGAAAAAAGGCAATTTACACATAGTCAAAGTCTATATATAAGTCGAAAAAACGCAATCAAATTTTGCAAAGTTGTAATGAAACTGAATTTTTGTGAACCAGTATAAATGATTTGCAACTGTTAATATATATCAAAATAAAGATAAATCGATTACCTTTCTTTTGATTATAATAAATTATATAAATAGGCAATCATGTTTCCTTTACACCCCTTTTACGGCTAAACTGTACTTCTAAGGTATAAACAGTTATATATCATTAGAAAGGTATTTTGATGCTGATGTGCAGGCAATTTTTAAAA
>NW_016157197.1:25954-32523 GCF_001687245.7 Rhagoletis zephyria
GAACATGAAAATGAACATGAACATGAACATGAACATGAACATGAACATGAAAATGAACATGAACATGAACTTGAACATGAACATGAACATGAACATGAACATGAAGGTGTAGATAAACATAAACATAAACATTAAAAGCGATAGAGACAAAGATAGAGAGGAAGAATATGTTATTGAATCTAATGCTATTCTATGCTATGTTATGCTAAGTACTAAGCTAAACTCCCCTCCACTTAACCCATTCCAACAAATTTTATTTCAGCTCAACTCAACTCACATAAACTATCCTTAATTTTAGCGGTTGAATTTCAACCGCTGGGCGAACACTAGTATTGTTAAAATCGCTTAACTTTTTTATAGAAATTTTGCAACTTTTGAAAACGTCTATATATAAGTCGAAAAAACGCAATCAAATTTTGCAAAGCTGTAATTAAACTGAATTTTTGTGAACCAGTATAAATGATTTTCAACTGTTAATATATGTATATCAAAAGAAAGATAAATCGATTACCTTTCTTTTGATTATAATATTGTTAAAATCGCTTAACTTTTTTATAGAAATTTTGCAACTTTTGAAAACGTCTATATATAAGTCGAAAAAACGCAATCAAATTTTGCAAAGCTGTAATTAAACTGAATTTTTGTGAACCAGTATAAATGATTTGCAACTGTTAATATATATCAAAAGAAAGATAAATAATATTATTAAAATCGCTTAACTTTCTTATAGAAATTTTCCAACTTTTTAAACATTATGCGCAAATGAGTAATACTAATAATAAGAAATTAAGCAAGCGCATATGTATGCATGTAAAAATATTCTTATTAATGTTAATTACAAGTTTTATTCTTAATATTGATTATTAACAGGGAACGGATTTTTAGGACCTAAAAACCTATAAAAAAGGCAAAATAAAGTAACGAAATAGGCTGGAAAAGGCAAAATAAAATAACGAAAAAGGCAGGAAAAGGCACTAGGTATTGCAAAAAAGGCAAAACAAAATAGCGAAAAAGGCAGGAAAAGGCAAAAAAAAGGTATTGCAAAAAAAGCAAAATAATGCACTAAAAAAGACAGAAAATACGAAGAACAATCAAAAAATATATTTATTTTAGAAATACTTATATTACAAGTAAAGAGAGAAATCTATGAACTAGTTTCATTATATGAAAAATATGTACTTTGAATCTTTGACTATTTTATCCTTTCGAGTTTCTATCTCATAAAATATCTCATAAAATAATCTGTGTAGTTGTAGTAACATTGAACCATAAGATGCATTTTGAAGTTTTCTGGCAGCATTTTCATTCGATTTTCGCGAAGAAAAGCCTTGAATGTACTAAATGAGCGCTCGACGTAAGTTGATACAAGTGGAGCCCAATTTAAATATGGAACATTTGAAACGTTCATATTAACAGAAATAAGGGCATTTTCCTCGCCCTTTACAATTTTACCCACACTCCTTATTGTCTTCAAGCCTACGTTAGCTGAGAAAACGGCTTTGAATTTTTTCAACACCAATTTGGCGAGAGGTCCCTGTGCTTCCATAAGCCGCATGGGCATGTGTATATTTTTTAATCTTAAAAAAAAAAATTGTAAATGCTATAATCACTTTTTTAAAGGTAGAAAGGCAAAAAAGGCAAATATCTTAAAAAAGGCAAAAAAAGGCAAATATCTTAAAAAAGGCAAAAAAACGCAACTTCAAATGTGTATATATGGAATCAGAGAAAGCTAAATCGTGGACATTCTTAATCGAATATACTCTATCTCTTTAGCAGAAAAAAGGCAATTTCCATAAAATCCGTTCCCTGATTATTAAGTATGTATATTACGCATTTTGAAAATAAATTTTGAAAAATAAAAATCAAAACATTTTAGGATTTTTATTTAAAGTTTCTAAGGTTATTTTGAATTCGCTGTGAAGAAAATGCAACCCTGAGCCGGCTGAAGGGGGCAATGCTAGACGAGTGCAGCTATATGTTTTCGAAGTATCTGAATGAGTGCGACAGTGATGCAAGGCTCACACGTACAGGGGGAAAGTGGTGACAATCTGCACACTGCCCATACAAATTTCACCAGTTTTGTCACCAGTTTTGAAGTGACCGAAACCCGCGGTTTCACCAGATTTTTCACCACTTTTGGCTGGCAGGGTAGTAGTTTACAAATATACACGTATACTTCTACAATCACAAAAATTTTCATAGGCTGTCTTTCTTTGATTTCGAATGGAAAACTCATTGCGATCATATTGTACTAGCAATATAAAAGTATTACATATATGGTGAATTCGAAAAACTGATAGGCCTACTTAAATAACATAATACTTCGAGCTTAACACACAGCTAAAATTTCAAACTCAAGTGAAATTTGACACACTTTTTCCATGAATTAAAATTTTCAAAAGCATCCATTCATTAGGTTTGTTCCCAAAGCTTCTCGAAGCCACTTCGAGTTACATATAGGAAGGGGGAGGGCAATCGCCCCAATTTCCTTTACCTGGGTCCGCCACTGGAAAAAGTGTGCATGCATTGCTATTGCCATGACACTATTGTCCGGTGTAAACCCTAAGATACGTACTAGTTGTCAAAAACGCTAATAATTGTCTCCTTGGCGTAGGCGTCCTGACAACAGTTATTTCAATTAATTTTTGATTTTTTTTTTTTGATTTTAAAACAGCTGTGATGGCCGGATAATCCAGACAAGCCAGGGTAGTCAAAAAAGGTAGTGTGTATCTCAAAAAATTGTTTACTGTGGGGAGGTATTTATTAATTCCTTTGTACTTGTGCGTAGGTGCACATGACATCCAATATTAGAATTGGCGTGATGGTATTGACAACCATGATACAAAACAAGTAAGAAAGCCTATGTTCGGGCGGAGCCGAACATTAAATACCCGGCGCAAGTATTAAATATATGTTTTTTCACCTTTCCGAAAGCTACCGCTAGATGGTAAGCCGGGATGTATCAATTTTGAGTAAATTAGCATCCTTAAATCTCGAAATATTGCAGTTTCAAGCATTTCTGAAATTTACCGTTATACGAAAAGCGGCCGTAAATTTAGTCCGATTTCAGTAATTTAACGTTTTGCTTTTATGTGGCAAGCACAATAAAAAACCGAGTTTGGTACAAATTGGTAGAACGGNATATACATATATGTGATCATAAGTGGGCGGTGCCACGCCCATTTTCCAAAATTTTACCATAAACGTATTTCTTGGTAAAGAATTGTTGCAAGCATCAATTTTGAATAAATTAGCTTTAATATTTACTGATTTATCGAAGATTTTGTATTTCTCTAAATTACCCTTATATGGGATGTGGGCGTGGTTATCGTCCGATTTTCGGCCATTTAGTATGATGCACCAAGGCCAACAACTGTACCAAGTTTGGAAGAAATTGGTGCAGCGGTTACTAAGATATACACATGTAACCATAAGTGGGCGTGGCTGCGCCCATTTTCCAAAAATGTTTAATATTCTTATTTCTCGTCTTAAAATTGTTGTAAATATCAATTTTGAGTGAATAATCTTCAGTAGTTATTCCGTTATATGGGATGTGGGCGCGGTTATTGTCCAATTTTTTAAATTTTCGGTCATTTAGTATGCTGCACCAAGGCTAACAACTGTGCCAAGTTTGAAATAAATTGGTGCAGCGGTTACTAAGATATACACATGTAACCATAAGTGGGCGTGGCTGCGCCCATTTTCCAAAAATGTTTAATATTCTTATTTCTCGTCTTAAAATTGTTGTAAATATCAATTTTGAGTGAATAATCTTCAGTAGTTATTCCGTTATATGGGATGTGGGCGCGGTTATTGTCCAATTTTTTAAATTTTCGGTCATTTAGTATGCTGCACCAAGGCTNGACATGGCTTAATCGATTTCTCTATTCATTCTGAGCATTTATGTATACATTTGTCTATATATATCTCGATCCGTTTTGGCTGTTACAAACAACCGTTATTTGAACAAAATTAATATACCCTTGTGCACAAGTGCGCTCGGGTATAAAAAAAAGCAAACAGGCAATTAGAAAATGCCAACTTCCGGTGCGTGCAATGAGCGCAAGCAAAACAAATAAAAACGACAAAAAAAAAAAAACAAAAAAAACAAGCAAATACTGGGGTCGGCCTCCTCCGAGGATTGAGTTATGTGACTAGAAACTCTCTGATTAGATTTCTAATCTTGCTTCATTAATGAAATTGCACAGCTTTTTAAGAGCTGCAGTGTCATTTTTCTTAAAAAAAGCTTTAAAGTTACTGTGGTTTTTTACTGCATTGTACTTATCCCGAACATAGTTATACCTCCTGCAAGCGAGGATCGCGTGGTCATAATTATCAATTGTTTGACATACCTCACAAAGATTCGAATTTACTACCCTGATTCTATGTAGATATGCTCTGTCAAATGTGTGTCAATTTTTATCTCTTTAACTTCCAAAGGCGAAATTTGGTTCCATGGCTTATTAGGGATGTTCGGGAAAAGTTCTGCCAGATTTTTGCCTTTTTCCTGAGAGATGAGTTTATTTTTTGTGTTCCACTCCTCTCTTAATACTATATTAATTTGTCGTAAGGCCTCTTCAGGGGTAAGTTGAACATCCAGAGGCGCGCCAAAATTGAACGCCCACTTCGCTGTGTTATCAGCGATTTCGTTTATATTAATACCTACATGTCCAGGACTCTAGACAATTTCGCATAGGATGCTGTTTTCATTGAGAGTAGAATGAATTTTTGCAACTATATAATTTTTGGATTAATTTTTGTCAATAAGATGACAGGAAGCCAGGCAGTCAGTGAAAATTACTATGCTGTTAAGCTTGTCCTCAACTGCAATATCAATTGCTTTTGCAATAGCCCCCAGTTCGCTGAAGACTGACAAGGTTGCAAAGCCGATACTAAAAAAAATCTTTGTTTACGGATGGCGTTGGAAATACCGCATCCCATGACCCTTTCTCCCCCAGATGCATCAGTTGCAAATATGGTAAATTTTTTTCCTTATAGTTATTGATGATCCTTCTATATTCGGAGATTAGCTGTTCCGTAGAGGTTTCGACTCTCTTGCCTGTCAGAGTCTTAACTATGATTTTTAAATCCTTGTTCCTTAAAAAAAAAAATCGTGTTTACCTTGTCGAGAATCTGCTTGAATTGATAGTAGTTAGAGGAGTAGCTGGAATTTATACGTTTGTGTGTTGTTACACTGTTGTACACAGTAGTGTTAATAATTTTTAGTTTTATTAGCTCGCGGCATGTTAGGAGCAGTGTTGCCGCGCTGTCTCAAGAAAATGTATCCCTGACCAAGCCAAAAATGTATCAAAATGTATCAAATTTTCTTTTTTTACATATACATCTCATAATTTGTAAGAAAACCAAACATTTTCATGAAAAAGACATAATTTAACCCATCCTAAGGACTTGGAATACATGTGCATAAAATCAAACATTTGTAATTTCAATTTATAAAGTATATTTTTTGTGCATAAGTATTTTGCAAAGTAAATATAATAAAAAGCAAGTACACTCTAAAAAGAGCATGTAAAACTACTACTGAAAAGTATCTATTTTTCAACAAGAATATGTATAAATATACGTATAAGATGTTCAGTATTTGATTTTGAGCTTGAGATCTTTAAAATATACACATAAATACACATATATAGAATGTTTAAAATTGAAAAAAATTTTCAAACTACAAATACATACTTGCAAAGTGCGCTATGTAAAATTTTTTCGATTCTTAGTTTTTGGCGGATTACTTACCAGTATTTAAAGAAGTTTCATGTCCACTAACAACAGAGTGCAAAATATTTTTATATTCTGAAAAAAATTGCATCAAATGTTCAGTCTTCTTCCAAAAGTCGCTATCATACCTATTTATGAACTTTCAAAAGTATCAATCTTCTGATGAACTTAGAAAGCTGCTTTAGGTCGTATAGACTGTTAATGTTATCTTATGACATGTTATGTTATGTTACAATTTTATAAGGCTCCTATTTATCCAGATTTTCAGGTAATAATAAAAAAGATTCAACTGAAATGTTACTTGTTGTCGTAGTCGCTTTTTCAAATTTATGGCTTTCTATTATAAAATCACAACGCTGTTTGCAAGTGGACTACTCATTTCCTACTAATAACACTGGACCACAAATTTCAACTTTTTCTCTTTACCAGAAACGCCGTTATGAAATTCTTATGTAAAATCACCCCCTGATTCCGAAAATCAAGGTTATTTTTAATTCTATGGTACCGTTTTTGAGATATTTGCAATTTACCGTTTTTGCAAAAAAAAAAAAAAATTGGGTCCACTTTATCATATATATCTCAAGAAGGCTAGGCCCTGTAGATTCAAAGATAACGAACAATCATTACCGATTTTTTAAATTTTTTTGGTAAAAATATAAAAAAAAATTGTACTTTGCGGGGAAGGATCTCGAAAACCTTTTATTTTTTTGCAGATTTGTTTTTTCTCCCTAAGCTCTGTTGTATTACAAAAAAAATAAGCTATCATCGAAGAAAATCGATGCAAAACTACGTAAGTTATAAGCGATCAAATAAAAATACCCAGGTTGCGCAAC